>NC_140968.1:35718696-35801196 GCF_056783735.1 Eptatretus burgeri
TCCTCTGAAGGAGATAGGAGACGGCTATAGGAAAATTTACCCTCACTCCCACCTCCATCCCACAACACTTACCCTCATCTTCACCCCACAACACTTACCCTCATCTTCACCCCACGACACACATCCTCATCTTCACCCCACAACACACATCCTCATCTTCACCCCACGACACACATCCTCATCTTCACCCCACGACACACATCCTCATCTTCACCCCACGACACACATCCTCATCCTCACCCCACAACACACATCCTCATCTTCACCCCACAACACACATCCTCATCTTCACCCCATGACATACATCCTCATCTTCACCCGACACACATCCTCATCTTCACCCCACAACACACATCCTCATCTTCACCCCACAACACACATCCTCATCTTCACCCCACAACACACATCCTCATCTTCACCCCCCAACACACATCCTCATCTTCACCCCACGACACTTACCCTCATCTTCACCCCACGACACACATCCTCATCTTCACCCCACGACACTTACCCTCATCTTCACCCCACGACACACATCCTCATCTTCACCCCACGACATACATCCTCATCTTCACCCCACGACACATCCTCATCTTCACCCCACGACACACATCCTCATCTTCACCCCACGACACACATCCTCATCTTCACCCCACGACACACATCCTCATCTTCACCCCACGACACACATCCTCATCTTCACCCCACGACACACATCCTCATCTTCACCCCACGACACACATCCTCATCTTCACCCCACAACACACATCCTCATCTTCACCCCACAACACACATCCTCATCTTCACCCCACGACACACATGCTCATCTTCACCCCACGACACACATCCTCATCTTCACCCCACGACACACATCCTCATCTTCACCCCATGACATACATCCTCATCTTCACCCCACGACACACATCCTCATCTTCACCCCATACTCTCACCCTCATCTTTTTTCTGCAACAGCCACAATGATTCCCACATTCTTGTGAGGTCGGCTGGGTGAAGCTTGGTCCAAGTCTTTCATGAACTGGCTGGCCAGGCTTGAAATTGGACTGGTGAGGGCAGGAATTTGTAATTTGTTCAGGGTGCCAGAGATAGCTCGCCTTCTCTTCACAAAGCACACCGTGGGATCTTTAACATCAACCAACGAATGTTGGCAGACAGAACACCCAGTTTTACGTCCATCCGAGGGACGGCACACACACTGATGAATCACCCCACCTGTGAAACACCGGGATGGAAGTTTATAGCTGGGTTAGGATTCAAACCCAGGCTAGATAGCTGAGGGGTGAGTGTGTGTATGTCGAGGCCATCCTGCCAACCCTCTTTCAGCTCTATAGTCTTTTCTTTAAAATATTTTCACATGAATAAATGTAAGAAAAAAAACAAACAAACAATTAATTTCTCTCTACATTTGTCAAGGTGACCCTCCTATTCTGCTTCCATTTCCTCAAATTGTTTTATTGTTGTTTGCAGCATTGTGGGCATGACGTGCTTGACACCTGGTATTAGCAGGAGTGCACAACAGCACATAAACGTTGGACCAAATGATCTTCTCTATGAGTTTTTCCTCAAGGATCCTCATTGAAGGCAGATAATTAATAATAACTGGTCACTAGCACATCATCCCTGACTGCATCACCCTCACCCCCCCCCCCCTCACACATGAAATTCTGACAAGTTAACTCCCACCTCTGTCCCCTCTTTGCTCTCTCCCCCCTCCCCCCCCTCCAACCCCAAATCCTCACCCTTCCCCTCCCAACCCTGAGGCCTCGATGTCCTTCCAGCACTCAAGCCTTCAAACCCCCATCCCTCCTCTCACCAAAAGTCCTCAACCCATCCTCCCTACCCCTTCCAAAGTTGTCCAATCTTTACTCTCACTCTCCCACGCTCATAAAATGAAACGGGCATTCCCACGTCGAAACAGCGGAACATGCAATGTTTTCTGCTCCCCTATCATGCTATCATCAACGTCACAAAAACCCAGGACACAGTCGCCTGTTCAACTCTCAATTTGAGAAATTAGTCGGAAATAACAGTAAACCTCCAGAACCTCCGCAGTGAAAGTGCTGCTTGAGAGAAAAGGTAATTCTAAAGGGTTCCGAAATTGGTGGCCATAGTATATAAATTGTGGGTGGAGTCAGGCGAACTGTCCAGCCAATGGGTGGAACTCACACGGACACACGCATGCACACACACACGGACGGACACATGCACGCACATGGACGGATACATGCATGCACACACATGGATGCACGTGCACACACACATACACACATAGCTCCTTTTATAATCTAGATCGCAGCATGGATGTGAGCAAATGAAGTTCTCAAGTTCAAGTGCACCACTTTCATTCATTATTTATTTGTACCCAATTGTTTTGAGCGGCTCGAAGCAAAAATTATATATACTAGTGCGCACCCGTAGGTGCAGGCCCGTACGTGCAGCTTCGTTTCTTCAATTGGAGCCTTGAATATACAGCTTTCAAACCTTGGGAAACACTTGGGAAACAGCTGAAACGGATGAAGAAGAACGATATCAAACCTTGAAAAGGCACATACTCAGTTCCCCAGCGTCAATTGTGACGTCATATCAAACGAAGAAGAATTGTGACGTCAATCGTGCAAAAAAAAAATAATTGTGACGTCATAGCACCGTGTCCCATCATTGGTCTATAAATAAATGGCCGTAACTTGGGAACCGCGTTGTCCAATTAATATCAAACCTTGAAAAGGCATATCCGCAGGTCCCCAGCAACATTCCTGGCAAGTTTCAATTAGATCGGACCAGTGGTTGTCAAGAAACGGCGGTCGCAGACACACACACACACATACAGACAGACAGACAGACACACACACACACACACAGAGATTGCTGGAATTATAGATAGAAAGATATATATATATATATATATATATATATATATATATATATATATATATATATATATATATATATATATATATATATATATATATATATATATATTGTTACGGATTCGCGCCCGCCGGCGTGCTGACGGCCACGTAACTCGAATCGCGGCACGTCGCCCACCGGACGGACAATCCAGTCGTGACCCTCTCGGACTAACGCCGGGAACCAGTCACGGGTGGACCTTTCGGTCTCACCGCGATCGAGCCAATCAGCCCCCGCGTGGGATAGGGTTGCTCGCCAAATTCGACCTACCTAAGCACCCACACGGAGGGTAGACCGGGCGATCGCACCTCGCCGCAGGTCGACTTCGGACACGGGCCACTTAAGCGACCCGTTCCGTACTATCGGGATAACCGAGCGGTGTTATCGTCGGCCTCGACGGTTCGATTAATTATCGGGCGTATTCAGCCCACTACCAACCCTTTACACGAAGCAAGATGAGGATTCAATGAAAGAAATGACGAAGCGAAGCGGGAAACAGTTCAACACAAAACACATTTATTCGCGATGAACGGAAAGCGCACATATACAATTCCACCAAAAGCACATAGAAAAGAAGAGAAACACAATGCAATTTTACACAAAAAGCAAATGCGACAATGCAGATCTAATACCGATTACGCGAGCACACGGCAACACTTATACAATTTTACTTCACAGACGGCGCCGACAACACATATCCAAAACCAAGAAAAAGAAAAGAGAACCCTCAAGGATGAGGCGGGCCTGAGGCCGAGACCGGGTCGGGCCTACCCGTCTGGTGATGAGACGCGGAGCGGCGATGGTGCCTCAACTCCGCGGGCCTCGCGGACAGTGTCTGGTAGGGGGTGGGAAAGGGGCCCCCTTGGTCGCACTATCTCAGCGCGGGGGGAAACAGGAGGGGGTTGCTGATGCTCGGGGGAAAGGAGGATTTCTACTCTGCCTCGAGTCCCGCGACGAGCGTCTCCACCTCGACCAGGTCGCGCCGTCGGCCTCCCTGGTGTGCAGCTCCCGGCACGACGCGAGCACCCCCTCGTCTGCCTTCGCCGCCGCCACCTCTCCACAGCTCCGTCCCCTTCGCTCCGACTCCAACGCACACGACGACGACCAACTCCTTCTTGCTTCTTCTTCCCAACTCCACCGACTGCGAAGTCTTAATTCAACTCGACTGACGAACGCGGTCGCTTATATAAGCCC
The DNA here is from genome assembly GCF_056783735.1 of Eptatretus burgeri. Classification (NCBI taxonomy): domain Eukaryota; kingdom Metazoa; phylum Chordata; class Myxini; order Myxiniformes; family Myxinidae; genus Eptatretus; species Eptatretus burgeri. The sequence continues at coordinate 35,722,816 of NC_140968.1, forward strand.
CGTGGCTTCGCTCTCTCATCTTTGACCCCCTGCCTTCGACCTTTCACCTCGCTCCCCATTGGCCCGAGAAAAAGTGGGCGTGAATGCATTTTGATCCATAAATTTGCATATAGCGATCGCCCTCCAACGCCCTGGAGGCGGGGCCAAATCGCCCCTCGCTCACCGATTGGACGGAACAAAAGTGGGCGTGTGTCGTTTTTGATCCGTTTTTGAAGCGGAAAATCCGTGGTTTTGTACACGCTGTTCGGCGCGCGCCCTGCACGAGTCCAACACCGGTACCCACAAGCGGCGCAAGAACGGTGGCGATGCGACGGTTGCGAGGTGTGACGTGAAGCGGCGCCGCGGTGGGTGGTTGATGTTGTGGTTGGTGGTGGTAACAATGGCGGTTGGTCCAAAATAAAGATAGTAAAAGAAAAACGGCTATCCTGAAGAGTCGCAGCACGCATGAATGACATGTATTCCCACTAGACAACGGGTTTGGGCCTAACTACACATATACTTACCGAGATATCTCACCTAAGGGACCTGAATGGTGGTTTGCGAATTTGGTAACCACAACACTACCCCTCCCCTTTTTACAGACTCGTCCCGAGTCGTCAAATTTTCGTGTGCCATCATGTGTAGTTTTCCCCTAGTACATTTTACCTACGGATCCCTGAGTGCGACATTCATGGTATTCGTGTCCCCAAAATAAATAACCTGAGGGCTGCGTAACTACCTAAACAAACTCACTCACACGGACGACTTAAATAAAATTGCCGGCGCTAGGACAGACATGCCGGGGGCGCACTCATATGTACAGTACATCTTAACCTTAACTTACAAATTTTACACTAAACCATGGCCCAGGATCAATGAACTCTGCAAAAGAAAAGCAGTTAGCAGGGAGCCAGGCTGCTCGCATGCAGTCTCTGGCTCAAAACAATGCAGGTGACAGGGAACGTGGCTGGCTGCTCACACGCAGTCCAAGGCCTTCCCTTTTGAACTGAACGCAGTGAACCACAACGGTGCATGGGCTGCACAAACGCAGTCTCCGTGCCAGCTCAAGTGGCACACGCAATGAGCACAACGAATGGATGGATGGATGCAAACACGGTGCACGGGCCGCCACTGCAGGCCCGTGTTGTAGCTGCCAACAGGGCAGTTCTCGCAGCTTGCAAACTGTTGCCTTGCGGATCCTGGCGCACATGGAAATGAACAGGGGGGGCAAAGCAAAAATTGAATGGGGCTGGTGAACGTGGGCAGTGGGCATGGCATGGCAAAGGCAGCAGGCAAACACAGCCCGCAGAAGAAGGCCGCTGCAGGCAAACACAGCCGGCAGATGAACTGGCCGGCACAGGCCTTGAAGTACCACAGCTGCAGATGATCCGGCCGGCACAGGCCTTGCAGCAACACAACAGCTGCCGATGAAGTGGGCTGGCACAGGCCTTGAAGAAAAACAGCCAGCCGGCAGATGAAGTGGGCCGGCACAGGCCTTGCAGCACAGCAGCTGCAGACGATCCAGCCGGCACAGGCCTTGCAGCACAGCAGCTGCAGATGAAGTTGGCCGGCACAGGCCTTGCAGAAAAACAGCCAGCCGGCAGATGAAGTTGGCCAGCCTTTGCCGTTCAGTGAAGGTTGGTGGAGGGAGTGCGGTGGTGCTGGCCACTTGGAAGGCGGGCTCGGACCTACCTACCTGTCTCCCTCCCAACCTATCGCCTTTGCCTGTCACTGTACATACCCACTCCCTTAATTTGTCAAACCCCAATTTAGCCCCAAATTATTTTTTTGTTGTTTTTATTTTTACTTCCCCACTATAAATCGTCCCCTAACCCCCTTTATCGTCCTTGTTCGGCTAACCTATCCTGTCACCTAGCCTACTCCCAACCCCTAAGTTCCCTTCCCGGAGGGGAATAAGGGAGAGCTAACGTCCTGTGTCGAGGCCCAATTCAAGCCTCAGAATGGCCTCCCCAGAGTTCGGCGATCTAACCCAAAGTGGGTCCAGCGGCCCACAACGAGAGCGAAGGGATGGATGGTGCGGAGGGGTACATCTCCTAATCTACCCTATCCATTTAACTGTTAAACTACCCCGGGGCTTTCAACAAGCGCCTCTCGCTTAAACTATTGGTTCTAACAACCCAGATTCCCGTCGCCTGTGTTGGTGTCCTCACAATTTCGGGCCTCGCCCCCCCCAATTTTCTCTCCGTGCCCTCACACGGTCTCCTGGCTGGGACACGTGGCTCCCTTTGGCAGGCACGAACCTCTGCCGAATCTCCCGCTATGGCACCCCCGGGCACTACACTGCCTCCGAGCCTACCAGCTCCCTAACACCGGGGAGTGCCCCCCATGGCACCTCCCCTGAAACGCACACGTGGCAGGCTGGCTTCCCGGGCCCCTTTCCGAGGGTCACCCATGCCCACAACACTGCCCACGCGGCTAATGGCGCCCCGGGCCCCCACACCAAGCAGGCGCACCCGTGCCCACTACTCTATCCCGGCCCCCCATGGGCCCATGGCCTACCGCGGCCGACTAGCCTGGTGCCCGGGGTACCCATTCAGCGATACTCACCTTTCGCAGCCACGCTCCCAAGCCCGTCAACAGGGCTCCTGCACCCCTCCAAATGGGTTTCGAGCCTACACTCCCACCAACAACAAAACGACCTCCATTTTGTAAATTTGACTAACCCAGCTAACTCACTCTACACTGACCCCGGGGGTCCCTTGGGCGGGAGTCACTCCTCCCCCCAATCACTCATCGCACCATGCATTCCCCATTCGCTCCATACACACAGACCCGCTGGCCTCACTCACTCACCAAGCACATGCTTCCACTTCACTCACCAACTCTTCAACACACTCACCACTGAACTCTGCCATCCTCCTAACTACATCCCCTAACTAACTCGTGCTCCCACGTCGTCCCTTAAACTACAGCACGTTCCTTTTAACACTACGTAGCTAAACTACGTCCCCTCTACACATCCACAAGTCTGTCTCTGTCTCCTAACTCATTTTATTTCCCAACCTAAATCTGGCTACAATCCCTCGAACTAATCCATTCCACGGACTCCATGAGGACTTACCCCTGCCCCATGAAGTCGGTCTAGCTAAGCTAACCCTTCCCCCTAACTAGTTTCCATCCTGTGCCCCTGGTCAAGGGGGTCTTCCACCCCTTGCCCAGGAATCCTGTGCACCCGAAAGTGAGGCTTGTTTCTTTTTTTTTTTTTTTTTACATGCGCAGCACCTGCGCGGCAACTCAGAGCTCGCGCACTTTACACCTGCCCGTGACGTCATGCAGCTGCACGTGTTCCTCGTCCCTCCTTGGACGGTACCATCCGGCAGAGATACCCCTCCTGCCGATTCCAACCCCACGTGCAGCCATGGCGTCACCGTGCGCATAAAAAAAAAACACAAGCCCCACGTCTCGAGGGGTTCCCCACGCGAACACATGTGCTTTGCCCGTTGGAGCTTAACACACACGATCGCGTGGAGAACCCGTCCGGTCCAAATCCGTAATCCTGCCTAAACTTTGTCCGTCCGCGGGATCGGCAAATCCACCGCTGGCGTTTCCGGACCGGGACTTCACTCTCGCAAACGAGCACGTGGTGGTCTCGTGCGTTCCACAGCACGAACCTCGTGCTCACTGCTGGGTGAACCCGGCACGGTCCCCGAAACAACTACAGCCGCTACCCGGCTTTCTTTTCTCACATGTCGCCGTCGTCGCCATTCGACCCACGCACACCTGCGTGTTACGACGCACACACTCCACTCCATTATATTCACACCGGGAGACGCGGCTGCGTGCTCCCGCATGCCGACCGACATCTCCCTTACATACCGCTCTCTCACACACACGGTCTCCCTTGCACTCGGCCGTTCACCCACGCATGCCATTACCCCTTTCGCACACGTGGCTCCACGCACTCGCGGTGCCTCATCCACACACCGTGCCTCACTCACACACGCGGGGGCACTCACCCGCGGTGCCTCATCCACACTGGCCGTTTCATCCACACACACGGCCTCTTCCACACACGGTTCCTCACCCACACACGGCGTGCTGGGAAGCACGTACTCCGGCACCATCGCCACCACACCACACACACACGGGGTCGCTTCCACACACGGGGACGCACTCACACCTTGCACCACACACACAGGGACAACCACACTGGGGATTCGTGTCCCCACAAGGGTCTCCGGGGCCTCTATACCCCCCAAGCTCTCCAAGCACCCGTTCGCAGCACTCCTCCCCTCAACCTCGCAAAGCACGACCGAACTCACCTGGTCGTGACTCGCCTCAAGGGGGCATACTCCCTCCCCTCGTTCCTGGAGGAGGCCAACCAGGTGCTCGCACTGGGTCCCTACCCAGTCCGCCAGCTCACCCCCATTGTCCTCCACTACCTCCGTGTGTGTGTGTGCGTCACTTACCCCGTCCTCATCGTGCAGTCTCTCCTCTATTTTTTTTGTCTCCCGTGTCTCTATACATTTATAAGTTTCTGTTGTCGTCACCTCGTGTCTCGTCTCACACGTTTTGGTCTCCCCCTTTAATTTTTCCCTTTTGGTCACCGTCGATTCTTCTGTCACGACCCTCGCCCAACACGCCCCCCGAATTATTTTTTCACCCGCCTCCACCGCGGGCCTGTCAGCCGCTGCACCCCCTTCCAGCTCGTTTGCTTCCACACGTGGAGTCGCCATTCCCAGCTCCCTGGTCACGGCCTTCATGCCTGCCTGCAGGCATCGGCCCATGTTCTGCGTCTCACCCCGTAGCTCTTTCATTTCTTTTTTCATTTGCTGTGTATTCGCATCCATATGTTTGTTCATTCCTTTTATTTCGTTTATAAATTCATTTGTGTATGTATCCATCTTTTCGTTCATTCCTTTCATTTCGTCTTTCATATCCGCATTTATTTGTTGTGTATTCGCATCCATCCTCGTTTTTACTTCGTCCATTTGCTTGTTCATGTTCGCATTCATCTTCGCTGTCATTGCCGCCAGCATGGCGCATAGCTGGGCCATGTCGGGTGCGCTTGGGTGAGCCGTTTCGGCAAGGGTTGGGGGGTTTTGGTGGAGAGGGGGAGGGGAGGTGTCATACACCGCGGCCGCTGCCGCACCCATTTCGGGCTCTGGGTTCAGTTGGGCGAGTCCGTGTTCCTGCACAATCAACATTTCCTGCACGGGGATTCCATCCTGAGCCATGGATTCTACACATTCTACATCCATTTCTAATACCCCCGGCTCCCGCTCGCCTTGAGACGCCATCTTGCTTCTCGTGAAGGGTTAATTTGAATCGCTCGTAATTTGGAGGGAATCGGGGGTCGCTTCTCTCACCCCTGGACCGATTCCCGTGAATTTAGCCGGAGACAGGAGAGCCCGTTTTCCCGTTCTCCGATACCAGTGCCGCGAGGAGGGCGATGGGTTTGTATCGCACGACCTGACACCAGTGTTCCGGATTCGCGCCCGCCGGCGTGCTGACGGCCACGTAACTCGAATCGCGGCACGTCGCCCACCGGACGGACAATCCAGTCGTGACCCTCTCGGACTAACGCCGGGAACCAGTCACGGGTGGACCTTTCGGTCTCACCGCGATCGAGCCAATCAGCCCCCGCGTGGGATAGGGTTGCTCGCCAAATTCGACCTACCTAAGTACCCACACGGAGGGTAGACCGGGCGATCGCACCTCGCCGCAGGTCGACTTCGGACACGGGCCACTTAAGCGACCCGTTCCGTACTATCGGGATAACCGAGCGGTGTTATCGTCGGCCTCGACGGTTCGATTAATTATCGGGCGTATTCAGCCCACTACCAACCCTTTACGCGAAGCAAGATGAGGATTCAATGAAAGAAATGACGAAGCGAAGCGGGAAACAGTTCAACACAAAACACATTTATTCGCGATGAACGGAAAGCGCACATATACAATTCCACCAAAAGCACATAGAAAAGAAGAGAAACACAATGCAATTTTACACAAAAAGCAAATGCGACAATGCAGATCTAATACCGATTACGCAAGCACACGGCAACACTTATACAATTTTACTTCACAGACGGCGCCGACAACACATATCCAAAACCAAGAAAAAGAAAAGAGAACCCTCAAGGATGAGGCGGGCCTGAGGCCGAGACCGGGTCGGGCCTACCTGTCTGGTGATGAGACGCGGAGCGGCGATGGTGCCTCAACTCCGCGGGCCTCGCGGACAGTGTCTGGTAGGGGGTGGGAAAGGGGCCCCCTTGGTCGCACTATCTCAGCGCGGGGGGAAACAGGAGGGGGTTGCTGATGCTCGGGGGAAAGGAGGATTTCTACTCTGCCTCGAGTCCCGCGACGAGCGTCTCCACCTCGACCAGGTCGCGCCGTCGGCCTCCCTGGTGTGCAGCTCCCGACACGACGCGAGCACCCCCTCGTCTGCCTTCGCCGCCGCCGCCTCTCCACAGCTCCGTCCCCTTCGCTCCGACTCCAACGCACACGACGACGACCAACTCCTTCTTGCTTCTTCTTCCCAACTCCACCGACTGCGAAGTCTTAATTCAACTCGACTGACGAACGCGGTGGCTTATATAAGCCCCGTGGCTTCGCTCTCTCATCTTTGACCCCCTGCCTTCGACCTTTCACCTCGCTCCCCATTGGCCCGAGAAAAAGTGGGCGTGAATGCATTTTGATCCATAAATTTGCATATAGCGATCGCCCTCCAACGCCCTGGAGGCGGGGCCAAATCGCCCCTCGCTCACCGATTGGACGGAACAAAAGTGGGCGTGTGTCGTTTTTTATCTGTTTTTGAAGCGGAAAATCCGTGGTTTTGTACACGCTGTTCGGCGCGCGCCCTGCACGAGTCCAACACCGGTACCCACAAGCGGCGCAAGAACGGTGGCGATGCGACGGTTGCGAGGTGTGACGTGAAGCGGCGCCGCGGTGGGTGGTTGATGTTGTGGTTGGTGGTGGTAACAATGGCGGTTGGTCCAAAATAAAGATAGTAAAAGAAAAACGGCTATCCTGAAGAGTCGCAGCACGCATGAATGACATGTATTCCCACTAGACAACGGGTTTGGGCCTAACTACACATATACTTACCGAGATATCTCACCTAAGGGACCTGAATGGTGGTTTGCGAATTTGGTAACCACAACAATATATATATATATATATATATATATATATATATATATATATATATATATATATATATATATATATATATATATATATATATATATATGTTATTACGATTGTGGAAATTCGCAATACACCATAAAGGGTCCTCAGGTGAGATATATCGATAAGTCCATGTGTATTTAGCCCAAACCCGTTGTATAGAGGGAATACAGTCCACCCCCGCTTTATCGCGGTTCACCTATCGCGCCCCCGGTTCATCGTGGGTTTTCCCTTGGAACGTAACTAATTTTTTTTCTGCGGATTCCCCCGGTACATCGCGGTAATAATATATAAAATATAAATTATTTAAGCAATAAATTACAACGCGTGGTGCTCGAAAGTATCTTCATTATAAAACAAACAACAACAAAAAAATTGTTTGGTGACACAACGCATGAGACAAAGACAGAGAGCGCGCTGTTCATTTCTCCTTGGCGCTGATTGGCTGCTGCCCACGAGGCGCACTCTCGCTGTCTTGAGTGTTTCGCTTGTGAACGACAGATATTTTCTTCGTATTTTTTTCTCCAAGCCCTACGATGCCGCCCAAAGGAAAAACGTTTGCCGCGGTTGGGCGCCATTACGGTTTGAATGAATCGACCATACGCTACATCAAGAAGGACGAAGCCAACATCAGCGCTTTACATTCGCAACGCGCTGCAGCACCTCGTGGAGGGCATGGATTCCGACGACAATTTTTCTCTGAGGGCGTATTGGCGTGATTTCACGATAGCAATGTGTCTCCAAATAATTCAGAAGGCTCTACAAGAAATGAAAAAAGAAACCTTAAACGCCTGTTGGAAGAAGCTGTGGCCAGAATGCGTCCACGAATACAAGGCCTTTTCTCCACATAAAATTCACCATTCGGCAGTCGATAAGGCGGTCAAGCTGGCGAAGATTCTAGGAGGAGGATTCAACGACATGACGCACGACGAAGTGAATAACCTCATCGAAACAAACTCTGACCCATTAACGGACAAGGATTTGGCTGAGCTTACGAAGTCTGCATGCGAGGAGGAGGAGGAACAATCTGATCCATCGCAGGAGCACGACGACGAAGGCCTCTCACTTGAACGCTTAGCAACAATGGCGAAAACTCCCCTCACCACCATGAAGAAACAACGCCAGCAACTGCCCATCACAATGTTTTTGCAACGTTACTGAGTTTACAGTAAGCATTTTTATGCTTCAAATGTTTTCTTTATGTGTTTAGTTGAGATTAAAATATGTTTAAAACGTGTTTTGTGGAAGCGTCCATTCATCGCGGATTTTCACTTACCGCGGGAGGGTTTGGAACATAACCCCCGCGAGAAACGGGGGATTACTGTATATGTGATCTATTCGAGCTGCGATTCTTCAGTTAGCCGTTTTTCTTTTGCTCTCGTTATTTTGGTGCAAGAACAACCACGAACATCGCCACAACCAACATCTCAACGATCACGCCATTCACTACACGACGCCAACAATCATGCCATTCACACCACGACGCCACCTTTCACAACTACGCTACCACCATCTTCACCACTCACCATTCAACGAGCACCGTGCGGTCACGATCTCCGCGGGATGGATGAAAGGAGCGGAGTGACAGCAGCAACAAAGGTGCGAAGGGGCATCTCCCGCCCAAAACTGCCGCTTAAATATCTCCCACCAAGATCTCCCGCCCAAAACGCCCGCGCAAATGTCTCCCGCCTGAATCTTCCTTCCCTCGTACTGAGTGAAAAAGGGGGAGGGGTGGCGCGTCCTCTCCCGGTTGGCAGATGCGCGGTGTGACGCGGCCGGGGGAGAGGAACGCTCCCCTTCGAGGCATTTCTGGAAGCCTCTCGAAGGAAGGAGGAGCCAAGAACGGGGCGAGGCGTGGGGCAGAGCGAAGGGCGGAGCCCCACCCTACAAAAGGCGTGGGCGTGGAGAGTCGCTGGTCGGTTGTCCCTGAATGAGAATTGTCGAGAGTTGTTGGAGAGTCCCTGCTTATGGTTCGTTCGTTCGTTCGGAAGAGGTTGAGGTTCTGTTCGTTCGTTCGGGTCTGGTCGTGGTCGGGTGTAGCTCGTCGAATTGGTGCAGGTCGTCGAATTGCCACGGGTCGTTGAACCTGGTCCCTGGTGATTGTTCCTGGTCGGAGGGTCCGTCGGAGTCAGGTGCAGTCCCGAGACCCTGCGAGTGGGATGGAGCGCCTGCCATTCCCCCCCCCCCCGTCCGCACCGAGATAGCGCGAAAACCCGGCCCATTCCTAAAAAACCCCGTCCGAGCTGTCGGGCGGATGACACGTGCAGGCGCGAGGCACGAGCCCAGTGGACCACGCTGGAGGGACTCGGAGTTGCGGTCGCCAAGGGCTGGCGACACGCTCAGGGAAGTCGCGACTTCCTTTTCTTTTGGGGTTTTGTGTAAATGTCTGTGGGTGGCGCCAGTCTTGAGAAGTAGAACTGTTTTAAATGTTGCCGTGTGAATTGCCTTATTCGGTTGTCGATCTGCGTTGGTTCTTTGCTTGTGTTTTTCTTTGCAGAAACGTATACGTGTATTGCTTTTGTTCCTTTGTTTTACTGTAATATACGTGCCTTCCGTGCTTCCGTGAATAAATGTGCTTGTCCAATTATTCCCCGTTTCGCTGTCATTTCAGTTGTTTGAATCTCCATCTTGCATCACGTAAAGGATTAATAGTGGGTTTTAACAGCTGGTAAATAATCTGAACCGTCAAGGTCGACGATAACTCCGCTCGGTTATCCCTGTAGCACGGAACGAGCCGCTTAAGCGGTTCGTGTCCGGAGTTGACCTGTGGCGTGGTACAACTCCTCGGTACGCTACCCGTGCGGGTACTTAGGTAAATCGACCATTCGGCGATCGGACCCTATTTCGCGCGGGTAGAATGCGGACTGAGTTGTGGTGAGGTAAAACCCCCACCCGTGACTAGCTCCCGGCGTTGTTCCGAGAGGGTCACGACTGAATTGCACGTTCGGTGGGCGAAGCGGCCGCTATTGGTTACACGCGGTCGTTCGCACGCCGGCTGGCACGAATTCACAACAATATATTGTATTCGCATCTCCCTTTGCTTTATGAAAATAACATTGCTTGGCACCAATTGGTCACAGTCCACTGCAGACAAACACATCTGGCCAGTTCTTCATACTCGTGTAAGGTGTACTTTACTACACAGAACAAACAACAGGGTTAAATAAGGAGTAATTGATGTGTGCAGCTTTCCACTGTGATCAGGTGATGGCCAACAGCAGGTATAAATGAACTATTCCAGAAAATCAGCAGGAATCTGGATGCCATATAGACAATTAAATAAAGTCAGATGATGAAGCCTATTGTCTAGGTGATATGGAAGGAAATGGATGTTTGTGAGGAGGGTGTCTGGGTGGTGGCGATAAGCACCTGCAAGCGGAGCATCTCATTCACTATACGTGTGCTGGTCCGACCACCTCATCACTGACTGGGTTTGCACCCTGTTTATCATGGCCCCGTTTTCATCCTGCTACATGGTTAATGAGATGAACAGTTTCATGTTTTTCATCACTGAGCAATCTCAAAATCAAAGCGCTAACAAATACTGTGACGGTGTGGACGCAGAGGTGATGCACCCCTTTCTTGAAGTCATCAGAAGGTATAAGAAGAACAAAAAGAGTTTGGTGGCAAAAAAACCCACAAAACACGGTGAAGTACAAGGTGATATTGATTGAGCTTGTGGTATGGGTTTCATCAGTACCACTCAAATTGTCTATCTGGTCTGATCTTTAGGGGGATCACCATCTATACAGGATCACGAGGTCACTGTACTAAGTTCGACCAACAATGGTCGAAAAATCCCCTCCTGACATTGCACCAGGTAGTAGTTTTTCATGGATTTGATTTCATATCACAGCTTTCCTGAAACCTCGAGACTAATCGATGATAATTAATACACAGAAGCAAAGTTGAGCCGATGTACAGTCTTGGATTTTAATGTGGCCATTGTGGCCATTGTATAGATTTACACATGGCCTCTCAGAAAAGGTGGAGTATGGCATTATATTAGTGGGAAGGGGAAAAAAAAAGATCATGAATGTTAATGGGAGACAGCACTGAGTTGTAAAATTGAAGCAGTCGAGAGATGAACATGATTGGACTTGGACACACACAGAGATTGGAGAGCATGTGCTGGAAAAGAAAGGGACAAAGGAATGCAGGTGAGCGGAAAGAAGGCTTGACTTTGAAATGTAACAGGGAGAGAGTTATGAAATGAATGTTTGCCCTAGTAGAGTTAAGGTGGCACAGGCAGCCTAAAGGGCAAAGAGAGCAAGGCCAAATGAGTGCAAGATAGAAAGATCACCAACCAGTCCACAGTGGGAGAGCAGCAGGCACTGTGTGACAGCCATTTGATTACTGATGCTCCTGAATCTTAGTTTCCACGGCTTCCAAGAACACTGCGTGAGATTGAGATGTGCTGGCTAATAATGGGAAACTACACTCCATTGTGCTTCAAACAAAGGTCTCGTCAATCCGAGTTCACTTTCAAGTGTCGAATGACCAGTTGACGTCTGTCTTTAGCAACCAGCTTAGACATATCGTTTTGGTTGTTGGTAAAGCCAATAAGTTCAAGGGATTGAATTTCTTCCAGAGGTTAATCACAGAATTAATATGTGGGTTCACCTGATTGTCCTTTACAGAGAGAAAATGATGATGTGGTATTTACCAGGATTAAAAATCATGTACCAGGTATTGCATCAGTATTTAGGGTCATTCCGTGCCAACTCACCTAAATTTCAAAAACCTCCCCAGGTCACCTCCTCAGATTTTGCTGGAAAAATTCTTAAATGTAGATCTATATGGCTCTCCCCACCATGCAAAAGATTAGCTTTCAATTCCTCATAATTTAAAAAATATCTATCTCTAGAAACCTTTGAAATTTGGCCCTGAAAATGCCAAATGTGAAAACGCATTTTTTTCAACTTCAGGGGCTTATAATTTTTTTAATGGACTCCTCTAGAAAGTTAATATTGCAAATATTTACTAACTGGCATCCAAATTTTTCAATTATGGCATCAGATAGCCTCTGGGATGCATATTTCTCACTCTATAGGAAGCTAAAAATTACTTTTGGGCCAAAACGAGCTAAAATAAGGTGAAACTATAGTAGCCCTCCTGAAAATATGGAACTTAGAATTTTTTCCTCATAACACAGTGATTATAGGGTCATTATCTATCCATAGATACATTTTTGTTGGGATAATACAGTTAGGTGATGAATTATAAAAGTTTTACCATAAGCCCTTGCCTCCGAGGGCTCTAAAATGGACCAATTTTGTCTCCTGGTTTGACCATGTGGCTAGGTGTTTAGGATATTAATTTTTTTTTCTAAAGATTGCCTCATATAAGATGTGTCTACTGACCGAATAATTTTATCTAACGCCCATGGCTTCATATTAAAATAAATTTTTATTTACATGCACGTTTTTTATAATTATTCAATTTTTTCATATTCATGAGCTTATAAATCTGAAACTGAACACTCCAGCAAAGTGATACTGCAGATTTTTATAAACTGGCATATGAAATTTAAGGATCTCTTATCAGAATGCCTGATAAATGCATATGTTTCTATCTGTAGGAAGTTGAAAATGCCACTTTGACCAAAAATTGTGAATATGCAGGGGGCATTAACTGAGGTTATGTTACAACTTCGATTATTCTTCTCATCAATTAATAATTATAAGTACATTTTTATTCAAAAATAAATTATTGTAATGATAATAATCCAAACATATGCTTGGGTTTTAATTTAAAAAAAAACATGTCCTACAGTTCTCTGTTTGAATTCATTAGTTTTGACAAACACCACTAGATGGAGTAATGGTCTGTCACAACACTAGGGGCAGCACAGTCAACCTGTCTGTCTGTTTGTCTGTTTGGAGAACAAAGGAGAGGAGGAAACAAAGGAAATGGATGCAGAAAAACCTGGGCCCAGTGGCACAAGTTTGACAAGTAGATGCACTGTTGGAACCAAATTAGACCAGGAGTGTCACAAGACCTATTATACAAGGAAGGTTGGGCTAAAACAAGTTGCTGCTTTGGAGAAGAAGTCACAATAATTGATTTCATGGAGATCAGGAATTACTTTAAAATTACTAATATTCATTGTCTCTGTATATCTGTAAATAAAAAAGCTGCTACTCAACTAATCAAATTTGTTCTAATTTATAATTTGCGATCACTTACGAAAGTAATCATTAGCATGTATTTATGAATAAATAACATCCTTATCACTAATGTCTAATAAGAAGCATAATTTAGCCTCATGTGCACCCCTGCAAGTTAACCTTGTTTTGTACCAAGTGGGCCAAATTGCCATATTTGGCTTCCTAAAACTAGGAGTATGTGCTTTCAAGAGACATTCTGATGCCACAATCTGAAATTTTGTATACCAGTTTATAATCTTCTGCAGTAACTCTTTCCTGGATAGTTCCATTTAAGATTTATAAGCTCATGAATATGAAAAAAGTGAATAATTATAAAAAACGTGCATGTAAATAAAAATTTATTTTACTATGAAGCCATGGGCGTGAGATAAAATTATTCGGTCAGTAGACACATCTTATATGAGGCAATCTTTATTAAAAAATGAAGATTCTAAACCCCTAGCCACATGGTCAAACCAGGGGACAAAATTGGTCCATTTTAGAGCCCTCGGAGGCAAGGGCTTATGTTAAAACTTTTATAATTCATCACCTAACTGTATTATCCCAGCAAAAATGTATCTATGGATAGATAATGACCCTATAATCACTGTTTTATGAGGAAAAAAATTCTAAGTTGTTCCATATTTTCAGGAGGGCTACTATAGTTTCACCTTATTTTAGCTCGTTTTGGCCAAAAAGCCATTTTTAGCTTCCTATAGAGTGAGAAATATGCATCCCAGAAGCTATCTGATGCCATAATTAAAAAATTTGGATGCCAATTAGTAAATATTTGCAATATTAACTTTCTAGAGGAGACATTATAAAATTATAAGCCACTGAAGTTGGAAAAAAATGCGTTTATTTGGTTTAAAAAAAATGTATCACATTTGGCATTTTTAGGGCGAAATTTCAATGGTCTCTAGAGATATATATTTTTTAAGCTATGAGGAATTGAAATCTAATCTTTTGCATGGTGGGTAGAGCCATATAGATCTACATTTAAGAATTTGTCCAGCAAAATCTGAGAAGGTGACCTAGGGACCCTTAGGTGAGTTGGCACGGAATGACCCTTTAATCTTTTTGAGATCTGCTGTGAGGAATGGATGTCACTGCCACTCATGTCACCAAGATGTGGAATTGGATGACATCATATCGAGACATCTGCAAATTGGAAAAGACAATTTTATAAGGTAATGAAGAGGAAGACATTCATAAAAATGAAGAGGAGAATGGGGTTCAAGGCATGACCTGAAGACACTCCAGCCTCCACAGGTACAGCGGTTTATAAGAAGCCAACGAGAATTGCACATTTTTTATGTGCACGCCTGAATGGAAGTGATCAGCCAGCCAGATATGAATAAAGCCTTGAATGCCACCGGCAGAGAGCTTGGCAAGCAGCACTGGGTGCAAATCAATGTCAAAGTTGAGGGATATGTCCAGAGACACAACTCTGACCTCCAGTTTCTGATTCAGGGCTTCATCAATGAGTGTGAGAGGAGAAGTAGCATGTCCAGAGGTGAGTCGCCTAGACAAAAATTATTTGTGATTCGACAATTACAACAGAGGAAGAACAATGCCGGCAGCAGTTATGGATTCCATCTGACTGACTGGTAGTTGAGTCTATCTGTCTTTGCATCATTTGTATTGGATGTGAGCGATGCTTCCTACCTTTCAAACAGATTGTAGGCAGCCAAAAATGAAGGACTTTCTGGAAAGGACAGAGTACATCAGAGCATATTTGGGAACACAGGCAATAATGCCATCAAGCCTAAAAGCCAAAAGATGTCAAGGTTGGTCAGAAACCTCTTGACTTTTTCAGACAGAAAAATCAGTATCTGTGTGGTGATGTGTCAGGGAGAACAAAGATTAGAGGATGCTCACTTTGGAAGTAAACTTTCTGGTTCTGGGTTTGCTCCATGTGTCGGTTGAATCTGAAGTTGCTCTTTCTGTAGTGATATTCGGCACCTACTTTATTACGCCTGTTGCGTGCAAGCAGAAAATACATGTGCCGGATACGGTTTGCTCTCTTCCTGTATACTGATGGTGATATGAAGTAAACCACTCAGAGACTCTAACTTTGCCATTGTCCATTCATATTCACTTCATGGTGGCAGCGGTGAAGCAACTCATCAGAGACATTCTGTAGCAGAACTGAACCTAAAGAACTCGAAAACATCTAAGTTTTTTGTTTTGGGGAGTTGAACCCTTTGGGTGGAACACCAACATGACAGCCACTGGTTCTACGCCAACACGTACATGGATGGAACAACATCACCGGCACGGTGTATGAGTGATACCAGATCGCCCCACACGCTCGTCAGCATCTCCCTCGTTTCTCCCCCTCATCCAGTTCCCTCTCAAAATTCTACTCCTAACAGCTACTCCTCCTCCCATGTCATTCACCATGTAGACATCAAACATCCAAGAGCTCCACTCCAACATGACGGATTCCTTTATCCCAGACTGCTGCCAACAAACCAGACATCATCTGTTTCAAAGAATCCTTCCTCCCACAGACCATCCCTGTTTCCTTAGTGTCTCTTTTCCTGTGCCAATGGGTAAGATGATCAGCAGGGAACACCAATGAGGTTTGGTAGCACAACCCAAGTTTATTCAGGGAGAGGCAAATACACACGACCAAGTCGGTTGGAAACACGGAAGCAGGAAACACAATTCCAACTGTGACACTTATCTGCAGTCAACCCAATCAACATACAGTATATCATGGCGCTGGCTATTGTGTTCTCCGGTTTGACTGACCCGAACCTCGTCCTGGCGGTGGAGTCACACTGTACATCAACAACTCCATTTCTCACGATGCGTGTACTGCTCTTACACCTCAAGAACCCCAGGAGTACCTTTGGCTGTCACTTCCTATCTGCTCTCACCACCTCAGCTTTGGCTGTGTGTTGTTCCATGCTCCAAACAGTGACGACTCCATTTATATATATCTATATATCTATATCTATATCTATATATATTATTTTTTTATTTTTTATTTTTTATTCTCTCTCTCTCTCTCTCTCTCTCTCTCTCTCTCTCTCTCTCTCTCTCTCTCTCTCTCTCTCTCTCTCTCTCTCTCTCTCTCTCTCTCTCTCTCTCTCTCTCTCTCTCTCTCTCTCTCTCTCTCTCTCTCTCTCTCTCTCTCTCTCTCTCTCTCTCTCTCTCTCTCTCTCTCTCTCTCTCTCTCTCTCTCTCTCTCTCTCTCTCTCTCTCTCTCTCTCTCTCTCTCTCTCTCTCGACATGGACCAACTTCAAATCACTCATCCCAACTCTTTCTTCTTTAAATGTGGAGATTTAAATTGTCACCATGGCAATTAGCTGGGTGTTGGAACCTCTCTCACCAGCTATGGCACTTCTGCAAAGGACTTCTGTTACTCCATGGACTGACTTAGTCTGTAAACTTTTCCAGCCGAATTTCTCCCAATGGCAAATCCTCCCTTCTGGATTTAGTGATGACAAACTTCCCAACCAATATCTCTTGCTCTTTCGCTGCTCCAATTGGTTCATCTGATCATGTGCTTGAATAGGTCAACATCTCTGGAGCCATTTTCAGAGAACATCCTCAGTGCCGACAAGTTTAGCACTTCACTCAGGCAAACTGAAAGGGACGACAAACAGCCATCAGGACTGGTTGTCTATATTTACTACCCATGGGCCATGACATTAACTCAGCCTGGGAATTATTCCACAAAAACCTGCTATATCTCTTATGCACAGATTCATCCCATGTCATCTTCAGTTATCATACCCATCCTCCTGCCCATGGTACACTTAATCATGTGATGAGGCAGTTGCCTTGAAACAACTTGCCTTCTCGGAAGAGAAGGCAAATCCGACTGTAGGCAATCTCAGATCATTCCACAAAGCCCACAACAAGTGTGTGCCCACTGTCCATTCCCAAGAGAAGCAGAAAACGGCATCTGTCCAACCTCAAGACTGAACTTTCAAACTTGCCTCCCTCCTCTAAAACCTGGTGATGCCTTGGTAAGTCTGTCTCTGCAGTATACTCCCCCTCCATCCGTTCGCCAACTTAAAATGGCACCACAGCAAACTCCGCTCATGAGAAGGCCTCAATTTTGTGTTTGCTTCAAAATCTTGAGTCTCTAACCCAAATCTATATATATATATATACATATATATCTATATACTCTCTCTCTCTCTTCTCTCTCTCTCTCTCTCTCTCTCTCTCTCTCTCTCTCTCTCTCTCTCTCTCTCTCTCTCTCTCTCTCTCTATATATATATATATATATATATATATACATATATATATCTCTATCTCTATCTCTCTATCCTTCCCAGTCGCACCCAACTGTTCCTGGACTCTGTCTTTAGCACCTGAGAAGGTGGAGAAGTTTCTGGTAATCCTCGACTCTGATTATGTAACTGGACCAAATGACATCAGCTCACGTGTCCTAAAAACCTGTTCTTTTTTTTTCCTTTTCTTTTTTGTATGCATAGTCGATACCTATGGAAGAGTTAGTACACTGAATGTATCAGGGCAATATAAGGGTATGTTCTTTTGAACATACGAGTCCCCTCGGACCATGAAGCTATCGTTCTTGTTGTTAAAGACCGTTATGGGAACACAAATAAGGGTATGTTTAGCAGCGTCATCATGGTTGGTGTCTTGCAATATAATATATTAGCGCGATTAAAAATACCGTTTTTTCCTCGCATCTTCATGTCTGTCAAAAAACCAGTGTCAAGGTGCACAACCACGGCTCATAACCTATCCATTGAGGTGTTTTTCGCCCCCCCTGCTTTCCCGTTTTCACGCCACTGTCCACACAAAATTCATCAATCAATTCTATACAGAGTCCGGGGGACTCAATAAAGGGATGCAAAGGGAACCGTTGAGAGAGCCGGGGGGGGGGACACCAACAGCAGAGTAAAAAGCCAAGATAGAGTAATTCTTGGCCAAGCAAAGGTTGTGGGGAGGAAATGGGGGGGGGGGAGATGGAGAGGATGCATGGGTGGACAAGATGGATACATAAAGAAACTCCAGGGAGGGAAAACTAGAAATTTGAATGAATGAGGGATTGGGGTGGGGTGAGGGGGTTATCAGGGGTAGAAAAGATCATGGTTTTGGATTGGTTACAATCTAAGATGGTGGTGAACAGCTGGTTTGAAGACCTGGAGGGGTAGAATGAGATTGAAGAGAATGTGGAAGTTGGTTCCACGGGAGGGAAAAAAGAGGAACAAATTAGTGGAGGTGAGCAGTGACCCTGGATTTAGGTCGTTTCACCAGATGGGGTTGATGGTGGACCGTGTGTACACTGTAGAAACCTGGGGGTGGGGGACAAAGCATGGAAAGAGCAGAGGGTGCAAGACCTTAAAAGAGGTGGTAGAAGACAGAGAGACCACCGACCACTCTGTGATGAAGTGATAGGCCCAGAGACTCAGATTCATCATGGGATATTCCAATAATCTTGAAGGCCTTGTTTCCATGGTGTCAAGCTGAGCAAGATGTGAGGCAGTGGAGCCAGCCCAGAGGGGAGAGCAGTACCCCCATCAAGCTGCAGATGAAGGTCTTGTAGGTGGATAGAAGTTCAACTGTGTGAAGAAAGGACTTTGTACAATGGAGGATGCCCAGTCGGCAAGAAGATGGGGGTGGTGGAGAGGGGGTAGCCAGATAGTCCTTTTAGTGAGCGATAGTGCGAGTTTGAGATTTTTTAAGATCGAAAGACATTTTCCAAGCATTTTACCAGCTTGCGATTTTGTCAAGGTCTGAAGAAAGGGAAGAGGCTGCAGCCTGCCTATCTGAAGGATGAAGAATGTCATGGTAGAAGGTGGAGTCATCAGCAAATCGATAAAGGGGATTTTCCAGAGAGTCAGAAAGATCATTTATGAAGATCAGGAATAGGACTAGGCCCAGAATTTGTATGTAAGCCCATATCACTGCCTTGAGGAACGTCAGCCTTGACACAGAGAGGAGACGAAAGGATTGCATTGAGAGCCACACATTGGTTACGAGAGCAGAGGAAATCAATAAGTAAGCCGTGTGTAGAGTTCGCCTTGGATGCCATAGGCAGAGAATGCTGCAGAGCTATCTACTGTATATAGAGTGGGGGATGGCGAGAGAGCATACAACATAGAATGACATAACCAGACCCCACCTGGACTTGGAAGGAGGAGAAGGTGAGAGAGCTCAATTCTTGAGAATTGGATGAGTCCAGCATTGTATTCTGGCTTTCCTGAGGACAGCCACACTTATTGCAGCCTTTAAGTCAGGGGTATCTTTTTTGTAAATTTAATATCCACCATTTTGTCCCTCTGATGATGGCAGAAACAGCAAGCATTTCTTGTATGGCAATGTGTTTTGGCATGAGGACCAAGGTTGGTTTATTGTCCTGTGTTTTGACAAGCTTTTGATTGACGAAGCATATTGTTTCGACAAGCTGTGTTTGGCTGTGTACTTTGTTCTTCAGGCTGAATTACATTTGTTTTGTTAATGTGCTAATGTTTGGAAAGAAAATTAAACCTTTTTACATTTAAAAAGGCTTTTTTTTTCTCAAACACACAACACAGTCCAGGACTGGTGTTCAGGGGGAATTTGCAAAAATCCATGTCACCATTGCACACTTTCCTTTTTGAGGGCTAGCAAAGATTTCTTTATCCCCTACCTCTCCCCTCCAACGTAACCACTCCCTCCTCCTCCTCTGCCTCCTCCTCCTCATCTTCCTCCTCCCTTGCTCTTACCGCAATGGCAAGCACGCCCTCTGAACGCTCAGGATGTGGCATGTTTGGACATCTGCGAGCTTCTGCGTCCACCACCAGGTGAGAGTTCATGCAGTCATTCTAAAAGATGTAACCCTTAAAAACTTCAATGCAACTATCAGATCAAACTGTTAAACGTGTTTTGATTGCAGTCAAGCCATACGTCAGAATGTTGACAGTAAAGAAGATGAACAATTATTAACTAATTAAATAGCCAAATCGTAGGAGAAATAATAAATAATTATTCTGGGTTAAAAAAATGTATTTGTATTCATAACATCTACCCGTGTTGTGGTGGAGTAGGAGAAGAATAAGAAGTCCTTCAGAACAAGTACCATGATATGATCCAAGCAATACATGTCTGTCCAGGCAATTTTTTTACCTAAAAATGTGAGCTTTTCTGGAAATGTTGCAAACCACAGTCAGAGTGTGTACAACTCTTTTACAGATTCATAATATTGGTTTGTCTGTGTACAGCATACCTGATTACATCCCCTTTTACCCCATCAACAATCACCTTGCAAACCACAGCCTGCATCCCATCGCACATTGGCACGCCCAATGTCCCTTTTGAAAACGACATTTAATTAGTATTTAAGATTCTTTGTAAATTCCTACTTTCCATAAGTATCAGAATTTGCATATTTTAAATTTTAAATTTTTTTTAAACATTGATCGGGTTTTCGGAGTAGCTTGTACATAAACCACATGCAGAAAAACAAAAAATGGCTTTAGTGGACATCAATGTACTTTTACATAAATTACAAAATTAGTGGACAATGAACAAGCACATTTGGTGTATGGGACTTGAACCTGGGTTTATGATGTCACAATACCATGAGCTAGGCCTCGGGGTTCAAATCAAAACACCAATGAACCAACGTGATTGCTGCCAGGTGTACAATATCACATTTTAAAAGGTTCACATTTATAATTTAAAACCACGATATTAGGTTATGAGCTGAGAGGATAGCCTGGAGGTCAGCACACTCACCTCTTGGCTGTCCAGCCTGGGTTCAAATCCTGACCCAGCTATAAACTGTCATCCTGATGTTTTGCAGGATGGGCGATTCATCAATGTGTGTGCCATCCCCTTGGGTGGACATTAAACTAGCATTCTGTATACTGACATTAGTTGGTGGCTGTTAAAGATCCCACGGTGTCCTTTGTGAAGAGTCGGTGAACTATTACTGGCACCGTGAACAAATGACAAATTCTGCCCCAATGACTGCTGGGAAGGCAATGGCAAAAATGGCAAACCATCCAGTATAACCCTTTCCAAGAATCTGCTTTGGCAGCACCGACCCTCTATAAATACGGAGTATGGTATATTAAAACATTAGGTATTCCAAATAATTTTCTATTTTTTGATTTAAAATAAGCAATTGGACTGTTCCCTTCCCCTAATTCTTTCTCATCATCATCATTCGATCGAGCGAACTCGGGAACACCTTTCGATTTTACTTGAGTCGCGACACAAGCGATCACAACTCCTGCTCGTGTGGTGCCCACACCAGAAATCGAGGCCGTGCCACCTGGGTGTAAAAACCACTAGACCGTGTGGGTCACACCTACTCTTTCTTATTATGAGCAGCGATTATCTCCAGTGGTGGAAAAGGTGTCCCATGACTGTTGGTCAGATAGTGTATTTAATGGTAGTCTGCTCTGTCCAGCCACCTGCTGTTGGGGGCTATAACATCGACAATCGGAGTGGGTTTCTAAGGAATAAAAATCACTTGCTTTACATAACTGCTCTGTTTGGACGAGGAAGAAATCGTGGTAAAAACAGCTTAAACAAAGAACATGTAAACAAGTTTGTGCAACCTCGGTGAGTTCTAACCACACCCGAGATAAAATGTATCCTTTACCAGGCACAAGATACTTTCAAAAAATCATGCATTTCAATTTGATATTCTCTGATGATGGTTAACAATTCCAGTTTGGATGGCAATGAGAATGAATTAAATTTTTTAATCAATGAATTATTCCTTCTAATGGTTGCATTAGATCTCATTATCCCACAATCCTAAAAGTAGTGATTATAGTGCATCCGACGGTGAAGAATTGCCTTAAACGAGGCATGTGGGGAAGTTACACATTAACTGCTTTTAACGCTATTGACTCGCTCGCTTGGAGAAAGAGAACCTGTTTTGGAGTAGGCCGCATGTTGCCTTGGGGTTCAAATTTGAGGGACACATTCTGGTGACCGATGGACATTGTGTGTTTGAAAAATTTCCATTCTTCCAATCTCCGTGAACTTGTGTAAGTGAAGCAGTAGCTCAAACACAATAGTAACAAGAAGCAGAACTATAAATACAGGACCGAATTGTTTGGAAACACAAATATGGGTGCATCGTACTACGGGCAGCAAGAAACCATGAGGGCCTCGCTGTGTTATTTTTTCTTGACTTCCAATATTGTAGCATTTTGTGATGCAGATCAATCAGAGAGGGAGAGAGAGTTGAACAAATAACAACACGTGTGAGAATACACAAACCGAGACTGAAATGGTTCAGACATATTGAAAGAATGGAGGAGGAAAGGATGAGCCAGAAGAATATACCAAAGCAGGATGAGCGGTAGAAGGCCATTGGGGTGGATGAAGAACCAGAAGAAAGCAAGCAATGGATCAGGATCTCATGGAAGCTGCGATTACGATGGAATAAGCACATTCAGCACAGGATAGGAAAGGGTGGAGAGCTGTGTTTTGGGCCTTGTTCTCCATAGCAGCAGGAAGGCAAAGATAGAGAATGAACGAGGACAGGGAAATGTAGGAATATCTGCAGACACCGAGTTATACCCGTATGTTCAATCTTGCTCACTTGATGTGTCATAAACAACTCATAATATGGTGTTACGAAAAGCTCTACAAGCAATGTTATGGAAAGGGTTGTGTGCAAATTATCTTCGGTGAACATCCACAAGCAAGTGCCAACACAGGATTCTTTAAGATCTGGTTTTAGTTTGTGCCTGGTTATTTTGGACAATTTCATCCGAAGTTTGGGGGGGGGTGGGGAAAGAACTTCCTAGTATTGATTGCTCATAGAAACAGTGGTAGAATGTTTTGTTGTGTTGTCTTGTCATGTGCAAGTTTCCCAGTGGAATCGTATCCGAATGAAACATACGGCAGGGTCAGTGTCAGCAGTTTTCCTGCGTTACAGAGCTTACCGTCCTTCGAATGAAATATTGTTACGAGCAACGGGAGGATTGGATGTTAGGAGTGATTTGACTTATTAGCCTATCCCCTGTGCAGCGGATACGGGGTTTTGTAATCACTTCTGTGTGTGTCTGTCTGTCCGTAACTTTTTTTTTTAACCATTTGAGCTTTTGTCAACAAAGCTTTGTTATGATAATATGGAGAAGACAAATTAATAATTTGGACAAAAGGTCAAAGTCACATAAAATCGTCAATTCCCATCCAATAAACCTGAAATTTTACAGATTTGCAGATTGGGCCACTGAATTGGTTGAACAATCAAAAGCGAGAACCCGATTGTTTGTGTGCTTTTTAGATGAAAAGGTAAAAGGTCAAGGTCGCATAAATCATCAATTTTCATGCGAGTGACTTGAAATTTGAATCGGGATTGCATATTGTGTCACTGAATAGGTTCACCAATAAAACGCGAGCAGCTGATTGTTTTGAGGTCAAAAGGTCAAAGTCACAAAATCAATTTTCCATCTGATTGACTTGCGATTTTAGCAGGGTTTGTATACTGAGTCACTGAAGCACATTTCTTTTGAGGTCAAAAGGTCAAGGTTGCCTAAAATCGCCTTTTTGTTACCTCCGCCACCGAAGGTGAAACAAGTTATGTTTTCACCGCTTTGTGTCCGTTTGTTTGTCTGTGTACAGGATATCTCAAAAAGTTGTGGATGGATCTGAATTAAATTTTGTGGACAGGTTTGGTGTGTGACAAGGATGAACTGTTTAAATTTTGGTGAAGATCTGGATCTGGATCTGATAATTTTTTAAGTGATTCTTCACCATTGAGAGATGGAGCTAAACGAAAATATAGCACGATCTCTGAAAAATGTGTTGATTTGGCCCGATATGTTCTCGTGGATCAGGCATTACGGGGCAGAGGGATGCGCTCTACCGAGTGCCCTTCGAGTTGTTAGCTGTTTTTCTCATGTTCACCATATAGAAGAAGAAGAAGCACAAAAACAAAGCAGACATGGACGTGCATTGCATTTTCAGATGCTTTCTCGTTGATTTTGTTTGCAGAATGTCGTTGCACAGATTTTGCTTTATAGAATTTGATTCATGCGTTTACTGCAAGATATTGCACCTCTTTAAAAATCCCATCCTTTGTGAGGATTTTACTGTACAGTGGGACTAGCAGCATAGCTTAGGCCTTCGATGTTTGCACACTCGTCTCAGAGCTGACTTGCCTGGGTTCGAATCTCAACTGAGCTATGTAAACAGTCATCCTGGTGCTTCACAAGCTTCACAAGCAGGGTGATTCATCAATGCGTGTACCGTCTCTCAGCTGGACATTAAACTGGGTGCCATGTCTGCCAGAATCCCTCACCGCTCTCCTCCCCCACCCCCCCTCACTCAGGTAGGAGTGCTACAAGCACATCTTACTCTAAAAGTTGTAAACAAGATGCATCAACTTTTCTCCTTAACAAATAATTTGCCAAGTTGCTTCAGAACAATGAATCATGCCTTCCATATTGAACTCGGTAATTGTTTTCATCCTGCACCTCACAAAGAATTCCTGTCCAGGTGACTGCTATCAACACTGAAGGAACTTTTCTTAATTTTACATATATTATTTCAGTCAATGCAAGTTATTTTTCTTTTCTCCTTTTCATTTTCATTCATGTGGCTGCAAGTGGCATCATTGGCTGGAGCGCGTGGCTGCGCCGTCGATGCAGTGCCCCCTGTAGGTGAGAGCAGCAATTTGTAATTTGGTCAGGGTGCCGGCAATAGCTCGTCTCCTCTTCATAGAGGACACCGTGGGATCTTTCACGTCCACCTGAGGGATGGCACACACTTCGATGAATCACCCTGCTTGTGAAACCAACGCGGGTTTGGGACAATGTCGGTGCTCTGATCAAGGCACACAATGAATTAGGTACACATTTGGAATGTGTATGCGGCACTGACAAATTCCTGTCTGTTTATCTAAACAAAATATGTACAAAGCCAGTTGTCAT
Organism: Eptatretus burgeri; assembly: GCF_056783735.1. Taxonomy (NCBI): domain Eukaryota; kingdom Metazoa; phylum Chordata; class Myxini; order Myxiniformes; family Myxinidae; genus Eptatretus; species Eptatretus burgeri. The sequence goes on from NC_140968.1 coordinate 35,747,973, forward strand.
CTGCCTTTACAACATGTGTAGCATGGAAAGAGAGAGAGAGAGAGAGAGAGAGAGAGAGAGAGAGAGAGAGAGAGAGAGAGAGAGAGAGAGAGAGAGAGAGTCAGGGAGAGAGAGAGTCAGGGAGAGTGAGAGAGAGTCAGGGAGAGTGAGAGAGAGTCAGGGAGAGAGAGAGAGAGAGAGGGGGGAGAGAGAGAGAGAGGGGAGAGAGAGAGAGAGCGAGTCAGGGAGAGAGAGAGAGAGAGAGAGAGAGAGAGAGAGAGAGAGAGAGAGAGAGAGAGAGAGAGAGAGAGAGAGAGAGAGAGAGAGAGAGAGAGAGAGAGAGAGAGAGAGAGAGAGAGCGAGTCAGGGAGGGAGAGAGGGAGAGAGAGAGGGAGAGAGGAGAGAGAGGGAGAGAGGGAGAGAGGGAGAGAGGGAGAGAGGGAGAGAGGGAGAGAGGGAGAGAGGGAGAGAGGGAGAGAGGGAGAGAGGGAGAGAGGGAGAGAGGGAGAGAGGGAGAGAGGGAGAGAGGGAGAGAGGGAGAGAGAGAGAGAGAGGGAGAGAGGGAGAGAGGGAGAGAGGGAGAGAGGGAGAGAGGGAGAGAGGGAGAGAGGGAGAGAGGGAGAGAGGGAGAGAGGGAGAGAGGGGAGAGAGGGAGAGAGGGAGAGAGGGAGAGAGGGAGAGAGGGAGAGAGGGAGAGAGGGAGAGAGAGGAGAGAGGGAGAGAGGGAGAGAGGGAGAGAGGGAGAGAGGGAGAGAGGGAGAGAGGGAGAGAGGGAGAGAGGGAGAGAGGGAGAGAGGGAGAGAGGGAGAGAGGGAGAGAGGGAGAGAGGGAGAGAGGGAGAGAGGGAGAGAGGGAGAGAGGGAGAGAGGGAGAGAGGGAGAGAGGGAGAGAGGGAGAGAGGGAGAGAGGGAGAGAGGGAGAGAGGGAGAGAGGGAGAGAGGGAGAGAGGGAGAGAGGGAGAGAGGGAGAGAGGGAGAGAGGGAGAGAGGGAGAGAGAGAGAGAGAGAGGGAGAGAGAGAGAGGGAGAGAGAGAGAGAGAGAGAGAGAGAGAGAGAGAGAGAGAGAGAGAGAGAGAGAGAGAGAGAAAAGAGCAACTCTTCACAGCACCCATCAATTTCCATACGGATGTTGACAGTGTGCCTAAAATACCACTTGGTGTATCATGCCAATAAAAACAAACTAACAGAGCACAATTTGTCTTTCGAGGAATTCTCTGGGTGATGTTTTGGAAAGAGTCATATCAATATTCAGGGCCTAAAGTACAGAAGACTTCAAGTATGATAGGCCAATAAAAACAGTGCTCTGTAAGTTACTACACTGTGTTTCGACAACTGTATTTGCGAGCACCTTGACTTCCTCGATACTATACTTGAGAGGACTTGCAAAGACATACGAAGTGCAACGAAAGAATGCAACAGGCCGAACGTCTTGCGGCTCCGAGAGGTTTGACGTTGCGAGCTTGACGTTTGGCCACAAATTTCAATTTGCTCCCAAACATCCTTGACTATCCCTGTACCAACGATCGCACATTTTCTAATTAATCAACTTCCTTTGTGGAGCATCAACTGTTCAATTCTGACACGAGGTCCTTTGGCACCTAACTTTTTCAGCATAAATAAAGTCAGAAAAAGGTCCTCTGAGGAATCAACTCATCTAGATAAGTTATTATGATTATTATCTAGTTGTAATGCAGCAGTTAATGAAAAATATTCAAATAAATTTACAAGACAAAACAATATTCTTATTCTTCTTTAACGGACAGTATTATCCCAGTAATCGGTCGTGGGTTAAAAAGAGATTGATTCATTATTGTTGCGTGGCCATTTATTTATTTTGTACTTAGCTTCATTATTGTTTCCTTTCCTCGAGCCATTTGCTTTTAATAAATATACCTGGTCTCGGGATGAATTCCGTTTGTCCTGGCCGCTTCGTTTATGCTGGTTGCAGGTTAGTTGGAGTGCGTTTGAAACCACTTGGATCGCATCATGTGACCTAGATTGCTCAGCCTAAGATTAAGATTGGTCACGTGGTCGCCTACCGGCATAGAGCTTGGATAGCTCACTGGTTCCAGTGGGTACGGTAGTGGAGATTAAAAGGCCGTGATCTGACCCGGAATCATTGACCCACCGGACCTCTGCGGTCTTTTTTTAACACGACTCACCGTATTTGAACCGGGCAACCAGAACAGACTGGCAGATTGTAACAATATTTAACATTTATTAAAACCTTGACCGTCATTTCATGTGAAGTAAAAAAGGTCAGTTCATATATCTCACCTGCTTCGAAACAAATTAAATACCTGTATTAGGTACCTGAGGCCTGGGATAGATTAATGAACCTGATCATCCAGATTTGTTCCAACTATTCTCAAGAGATAGCTGTAATAATAATAATAATAATAATAATAATAATAATAAAAATAATAATAATAATAATAATAATAGAGCAGAGGCTCGACAGTAAATCTTTATATGCCTGTCATCCGAGTCTAAGCTCTGTTCTTCCTTTTCTCAAAGTCCACGCTCTCACATCTGTTCCACCTGTTCCTTCCTTCACCGCCTCCATCTCCGCAAGCATTTTCACTCCATGCAAGAGAACATCCCAAATTTTGCCTTTTACAACATAATTGTCACACATTTTTAAAAGCCCGATGGAAAACAAACCGGCATTTCTAAGAGCAATCTAATAGTACACAGAAACACCGAATGCAAGCTTTTATACATGCCCAAAATAAATAAACAAAACAACCTTGCAATTTGATTGTACAACTGAACCACAAAGCCTGCTCAAACGACAAGAGGATGTATTAAAACCTGCAAAGGGACGGTGACAGTGTATCACCCAGCGAAGAGTAAAAGCTCTTCGACGAGCCTCGACTTTATCGACAAAATTTAATAATTGGAGAATCGCACAAACAGTCAGAGTTGCTTTGATGAAACAGCAGCAAGACTCAAAAGTCTTTGATGGTTTCACTGTTATCAGTATCGCCCGTGCAAATTTATGACTACAAGAGCAAACTTGAGGGGGAGCACTCGGGAGAGTGCAAAACCTCCGCCGCCAACACTGCTGGGTCACTCAAGTGAACCTTATATCTTATTCATTAAATATGATGTCAACAGTGCTGACAGAATTATAGTTCTTTTCTCCAACATTTTTTTTTTTGGGGGGGGGGGGGGTTGGACATCACTTAAAACATGTAAAAATGCAAAAAATAAAAATAAAAAATCGAAATTTTGTTGAAAAAAAAGTTGCAAAAATTTTTTTTCTCTAACAATTTTTTTTGGGGAGGGTTGGAAATCACTTAAAACATGTAGAAATGCAAAAAAAAAAATTCTCTATTTTTTTGGGGGGGGGGGTATCAATTTTTTTCGGGGGGGTTGGAAATCACTTAAAACATGTAGAAATGCAAAAAAAATGTCTTTTGGGGAGGGGATAAAAAAAATTTGGGGGGGGGGTTGGAAATCACTGAAAACATGTAGAAATGCAAAAAAAAAAAAAATTCTCTAACAATTCTTTTTTTGGGGGGGGGGACCAAGTCCAAAATTTAATGGCATGATCCTTGGACCATACCTAACCCCCCCCCCCACCAAGTTTCGTCGAAATCCGTCGAGGAGATTTTCCGTAATAATGTTCACAAACAAACAAACAAACAAACAGAAAGGGGTGAAACCAGTAACCTCCATCCATCTTCGAAGATGGCGGAGGGAGGTTAAAAATGTATCCAGTGTGTAGGAGAAGGAGATGGATGGCGATATATACAGTATCTAGAACGGCACTTAGTAGAGAACATACCTCCACCAGGTTGAACAGAGTGATGGGCCAGGTCCGCATCCAGACTTGAACCAAAATCTAATTACACCTGTTCTTGTTACTGACCCAACTCATCCACAAGTTTTGTCAGAATCTGTCCACAGCCTTTTGAAATATCCCGATTTTTTTGTTGTTGACACTACGACACTAGCGCGCACGCACGCACGCACGCACGCACGCACGCACGCACACACACACACGATATTGTACTTTAGGTATCATGCTGTAACTATGTCGTTTTAGGCCCAATCTCTTAATTACGAAAAATGACTTTCAATATTATCATATTCAGATCCTCATCAAACGACAGTAAAGTCGATGGTACGCCATCACAAATACCTTGGCTTCCCACCTGAAGGAAAGTTGAAAGATGGCAGAAGGTTGCACCAAGAATGACCCAATATCAAATTTTGAGTTAAATTTTTTTTTGAGAATTTAAAGATGGACAAACAGACAGAGAAGGATGAAAACATAACCTCCGTCCACCTTCGGAGGCGGAAGTAAAACAAGATGGAAACTTAGGTCAGTGGTGGTTAGTGGACTCACCCCTGAGTTGTCCACTTCAGGTGTGGTCCCTAAAATAATATGGTCAGAGTTCAGGCTGTCATCCTGGTGCTTTCCAGGCAAGGCATTGTATCTGAGAGTATGCGATACTTCACAGGGAACAGTAATCCCACCGTTTCATCTGCTAGCATTTACTTGTGGGCGTTATAGGCCCCCATGATAATTTTCCAAAAACATGGACCATTGTGCCCATCATGCATTCGGACGTCATCGCTGAAACGGTTATGAGTTCCAGCAGTGGGAGGTTTTGCCATGACCGTAAAATAAGAACATCTTTGCCAAATTCTAGGTTTTTGCCACATGATTTAATATCTCAATAAATTCTGCTGTAGCAAACATTAATAGTGCCAGAAGGAAGATTAACATTTGATTTACAGAGGCACAAAAACAATAATACTTTCCATTCCCAGACTTGAAATGTATAATTAACACACACACACACACACACACGTATAAATTATTTTTAAAACCGCACAAGAAAAAAGAGGAAAAGACCATTTCTACTTGAGGTATTAAAAAGACCCATTGATTTTGGTCTAAATAACACAGAAATCAAGAAAATGACCAAATACCAGGATCTCAAAATTTAAGTGAAAAGATCTTGGAATCTGAAGAGTGCTGAGATTGTACCGGTGATAGTGGGAGCAATGGGAATGATGAAGAAAAACCTCATGAAGATCTTTAAAAAAAAAAAAAACATCCCTGGGAATATTACAACAAACAAACTACAGTTGGAGGCTGTCCGGGGCTCGGTGATAATCATGAAAAGAACCCTCGGAACAAAACTTTGAGAACAAGAAAACCTCACAGCTTAGTCCATGAATTGAGATCCCTTACCAACATGGGGCTGGATACTTCGAGCCCTGGGAGGACTCTGTTCTCCCCTCTGAAACCTACATGTGGAGATAACAACTTCTATCTCTCTCTCTCTCTATCTCATGTTAAAACAAAAAAATAGATGGCCAATACCCTTGGGCACTCACCTGGTAGCAGCTGGATCAGATAACCAGGGAACCACAAGATTCAATTTCAAGATTTAATCTTGGATGACCCACACAATATGTAACGGAGAAGAAAGTAAATACTTATGGAATTGTTTTTTAATGCAGTGAACAAACTTTGGTCCATAACGGGTGATAAAGTTTGTGGTGAAGTTTCATCAAAATCGTGTGTGTGGTTTCTGAGAGGAGAGCAAATACCTCTCTTGGGGGAAATCCCCCCCCCCTCCTCCCCTGTAGAACCCCTTACACCACGCTTTTTCAAATGCCATGAACAAACTTTGGTACAACACGGCTGATGAATGTTATGGTCAAGTTTCATCGAAATTGTGTGTGTAGTTTCAGAGAAGAAGTTGAAAGTGTTTGTGGACGGACGGACAGACGGACTGACAGAGGGATAATGTGCCATTCCATAAGCTCCCCAGAAATACATTCCAGGTAAGCTAATAAGCCTAAAGTTAGTCAAACCTTCAAAAATGATTATGATAAATGATGTTTAAAAATAAATGAATTGTTCCAAGTTATTAGAAATTTTAATTGGATTAATATCAATGGTGGTGTGCTAAGAATCATGAGGAATTTGTCGTTTTTGCGATGGATAAGAGTAACTCGGCTTGCACACCTCAAGATTAAAATGGAAGTTCCTTCGTAGGTATATTGACAGATGAGTCATTCCATCTGAAATCACCAAATTTAAGAAAATGTTCCCAGTTGACCCCCTCAGATTTACTTTAAACTTTCATAAAATAGTTCCCAGGTATCAAAATGGAGCTGCGTAAAATTTTAGGTCCATACATGCGGTCAACTCCGAGATATTCAGGGTTGAAAATGTGGTTGTGGCCCTATTTTTATGGTCGTTGCGAGCATCACAAAATGAACGGCTACTTTTAAACTCCCACAACTTTTTAAATATTAATGCTAGAGCCTTGAAATTTTCAGAGATTATTCTTCTATAACTGCTCTGTAAGAAACAAACATAAAAGTGAGTATACCTCTATTAAATTTTATGATCTGATCAGTTGAAATCCAGAAAAAAAATGTTGGTTTTGTATGAAGACGCAACTTTGAAACCCAATATATTTTTATTGACCCATCCCAGAAGCTTGAAATTTTTTCATGTAATAACTGTATGGTAGTAGTATTCAAATACATGTTTACGTTTCTTAATCAGTCATATATAATACAGTCATGATCCCTCAAAAATTGAAAATTTTCATTTTTCCCCGAAATTCAGGTGAGGATTGCAAATATATGACAAGGTATACCACTTCAAATTGTTCACCATTGGAAAGAACATATTCAAGTTTACAAAAGTGTCAAATATCAAAGTGGTATATTTTTTTTTTAATATATTGTTACGGTTGTGGAAATTCGCATTACACCATAAAGAGTCCTCAGGTGAGATATATCGGTAAGTTCATGTGTAGTTAGCCCAAACCCGTTGTATAGAGGGAATATGTGCGATTCATCCAGGCTGCGATGCTTTGAGTTAGCCATTTTTCTTTCTCTATTGTTATTTTGGACCATTAAGCCGCCAACAACGCAAACAGCCACTACCTTTACCTTCACAACTCCATCCTGCAAACATCGCTTCACCGCCATTCCCAAACGACGCCCGCCAACTTCTAAACCACCACAGCAAACCCCCCCCACCACCTTTGCCTATCTCCTTCAACAACCACCGACCACACCACCAGTCAACACCAAACGTCGTGCTGTCTGGGGCCCGTTCGGCGATTGGTGCCGAATGCATCGAGCCGCGAGCGCGAATGGCAGCCTTTCTGAGGGAGAAATTCGGATCAGGAAGGCTTCACGCCCCCTTTTTCTCCGTCCAATGGGCGAGCGTCGGGCGGTATGGCCCTGCCTCTCAGCGCGATGAATGTGAATTCCTCTCAGGAAGGAATTCGGATCAAAAAAGGCTCACGCCCCCTTTTTGCCACACCAATGGCTGAACAGAGGGTGGCGTGGCCCCGCCTCCAATCGCATTTTGTTCCTGAAATTTGCATATAGGCTCCTCCTCCGGTCTATAAAGACGCAAGCACAAGGCGACTTGCGCGGCTGGTCGGGGCGAGTGAAGAGTTCGAGTTCAAGTCGAGTGAAGGCGGCTGGTCGGGGCGAGTGAAGAGTTCGAGTCGAGTGAATGCGGCTGGTCGGGGCGAGTGAAGAGTTCGAGTTCGAGTCGAGTGAATGCGGCTGGTCGGGGCGAGTGAAGAGTTCGAGTTCGAGTCGAGTGAATACGGCGGTCGGCATCGAGGTTGCGGTGTGGGGGTCGCTCGTCTCGTCGCGGGGTCCAAGCCAGCCAGCTATTCCCCTCTCCCTGAGCATCAGCAATTCCCCCCCCCCCATCCGCGCTGAGATAGTGCCGGGGGCGCCCCGTTCCTCTCCCACCCTAAACGTGGTGCCAACCAAACTGCTTGCGCGGAGCACGCCGGAGAGGGCTCACCAACCACGCCAGAGGCACGGAGTCGGGGCGCCGCGGCGCGGACATTGCGGCTTGCCCGCCATCGCATCACGAGGACGCGGGTAAGACCTTCTCGGTCTCGTGGACCTGGCTGCTCCTCCAGGTTCTACGCACATTTGGTCCACAGACCTGTCTGCCTCCTTGCCTGTGAGGGTGGCTTTCTTTCCTTTGCTTTTTGGAATGAGTGATGTGGCGCCGAGTCCCGACAAGTAGAACTGTATAAGTGTTGTAAATAATTGCCCTTTTATTCGGTCGTATTGCTTTTGGCTTGACTGTTATTTGTTGCATTTTGTCTTGACTGTAATATACGTGCCTTCCGTGTTTCCGTAATAAATGTGCATTGCTTGTTGAACTGTTTCCCACTTTGCTTCGTCTCCTTCCTTTTATTGAATCTCCATCTCGCATCACGTAAGGGATTGATAGTGGGTTAAAAACACCCGGTAAATAATCTGAAACGTCGAGGTCGACGATAACTCCGCTCGGTTATCTCTGCAGCACGGAACGAGCCGCTTAAGCGGTTTGTGTCCAGAGTCGACCTGTGCCGTGGTAAAACTCCTCGGTACGCTACTCGCACGAGTACTTAGGTAAATCGACCATTTGGCGATCGGACCCTATTTCGCGCGGGTAGAATGTGGACTGAGTTGTGGTGAGGTTAAACTCCCACCCTTGACTGGCTCCGGGTGGTAGTTCCCGGAGGGTCACGACTGAATTGTCCGTCTGGGGGGTGACGTGTCGCGATTCGAGTTACGTGGCCGATCGCACGCCGGCGGGCGCGAATTCGCAACAATATTTTCTATTTTTTTAAAAACTGTTGTTAACACAGTCATGAATACACGAAGTGTGTGCACGGTGTGGGCACCATGGTAATCATGAATGATTAGTTCTATGATTCAAATTAATAATACAAAAATATATCACATACTGCAATAACAATGTAATAAAACATTTCACGTAAATGATTTGAATAGGTCCTTGATCTGCTTTTCCAAGTCAGGTGCGAGCTTGTACTTCCTCCCAGTTGACGTGAGGGGAGCATCAATAACTTTCATCACATGGACCAAAAGAACCCAACAAATGTCCTCCCTTGAATGTAACTATATACACTGCTGACATCAGCAGATCAGCCACTATTCCTGAGTTCTATTTTTAGCCCCAGCCAGATGAGTTAAGCTCTTGCTATTTACAAATGAGAAACAAAGAATTACAAATTCAAATTCCAAAGTATTGTGCTCATGGTATCCTAATAGCAGATGATACGTATGTACATTGTATATACATGTACTACACATATGTACTACATGTGAAAGGACTGTTCATTAAATAGCACACACAACGCACACAGCACTGGCAGAACATCATTTATTCAAATATTTTTAAAATATTGATATAAACATTATACCACATTGAAATGTTAGACTTAAGTTAACTTGATTATGCTCTTTCCAATGGTGAACAATTTGAAGTGGTATACCTTGTCATATATTTGCAATCCTCACCTGAATTTCGGGGAAAAATTAAAATTTTCAATTTTTGAGGGATCATGACTATTATATACGAATGATTAAGAAAAGTAAACATGTATTTGAATACTACTACCATACAGTTATTACCTGAAAAATTTCAAGCTTCTGGGATGGATCAATAAAAATATTTGGGGTCTCAAAGTTGGGTCGTCATACAAAACCAACATTTTTTTTTTCTGGATTTCAACTGATCAGGTCATAAAAATTAATAGACGTATACTCCGTTTTATGTTTGTTTCTTACAGAGCAGTTATTGAAGAATAATCTCTGAAAATTTCAAGGCTCTAGCATTAATATTTAAAACGTTGTGGGAGTTTAAAAGTAGCCGTTCATTTTGTGATGCTCGCAACGACCATAAAATAGGGCCACAACCACATTTTCAACCCTCAATATCTCGGAGTTGACCACATCTATGGACCTAAAATTTTACGCAGCTTCATTTTGATACCTGGGAACTATTTTATGAAAGTTTAAAGTAAATCTGAGGGGCTCAACTGGGAGGCCTCCATTGATATGAGGTGGAATGACTCAGATCCACCAGATAAGCTCCAGCATGTGATGTGATCCTACAATGACGATTTTTAAGGCATGATGTTGATCTAGAGCAGGGGTCGGGAACGTGTGGCTCGCGAGCCAGGTGTGGCTCTTTTGATGATTGCATCTGGCTCGCAGATAAAATTGGAGCTTGAAACTTTCAAAGCCCAATATTTCTCGCAGAAGCTTTACCTATAGTTTGAATGGCGTCGTGCTTCATTCACGTGCAGGGCTGAACTTGGCAGAAGGAGAGAAGAAAAAACGCCTCCGAATTGGCTGAAGCGGTTTTTGTTTCGTCCAGTCATGCGGCCGAGGCGACTAGTGATTCTGGTTCCTCCAATGACGTGCCGCCGCCGACACGCGTAGCGGAATTCATCTTGACCAATCACGTGCCACCGCTGAGGCGACAGCATCCCAGAGTCGGCCAGCCGCGCCGCACCTCTCGAGTATATAAGCCCATGCGCAGGCCAGCCAGACTCACTATTTGCCAAGCCTCAGTTGGGTCAACATCTCCCTCTCTCTCACTTGCTCGAAGCTTACCCTTCGACGAAGAAAATGGTGAAAAGAAAAAAAGATGAGGAGTATCGTACATTTCAGGACGAATGGGCCGAAGAATTCGCCTTTGTGGAGAGAGCAGGTTCTGTGGTGTGTCGAATTTGGAATCACAAAATTGCATCGATGAAACGGTCGAATATAAAGCGGCACTTCGACACACGCCATGCTACCTTTGCATCAAAATACCCTGCGGGAGACAGCAGAAAGAAAGCGTGCCAAGAGCTACTGAGCAGGGTGCAAGCCAGCCAGCAGCAACTCCGCGTATGGACCCGGCAAGGTGACTATAATTCCGCTCGCTTTGCTGGATCTTTAGCAATAGTGAGGAACGGAAAACCATTCACAGATGGCGAGTATGCAAAAACGTTCATGCTGGATGTAGCCAATGAACTTTTTGATGATCTTCCGAACAAAGACAAGATAATCAAATGGATACAAGACATGCCTCTGTCGGCAAGAGCTGTTCATGATCGTATCATCATGATGGCAAACCAAGTGGAGGAGACGCAAGTGAAGGACATAAATACAGCGCCGTTCTTTTCCCTGGCTTTGGATGAGTCAACAGACATAAGCCATTTGTCGCAGTTCAGTGTGATTGCAAGATATGCTGCTGGTGATACACTGCGCGAAGAAAGTCTTGCTGTTCTGCCAATAAAAGGGTCCACAAGAGGTGAGTATTTATTCAAGTCTTTCATGGAGTTCGCTCAAGAAAAAAAATCTACCTCTGGATAAACTTATCTCAGTGTGTACTGATGGTGCTCCGTGTATGGTGGGGAAAAACAAAGGATTTGTGGCGCTTCTCCGTGAACATGAAAATAGACCCATCCTAAGTTTCCATTGCATTCTACACCAGGAGGGACTTTGTGCTCAGATGTGTGATGGGCAGCTTTGCGAAGTGATGTCGCTGGTCATTCGTGTGATCAATTTTATTGTTGCCCGAGCCTTAAATGCTCGCCAGTTTAAAACACTGCTGGATGAAGTTGGAAATAACTATCACGGTCTGCTTTTGCACAGCAATGTGCGTTGGTTTTCAAGAGGGAAGGTGCTTAGCCGTTTTGCGGCTTGCCTGAACGAAATCCGGACTTTCCTTGAAATGAAAGGGATTGAGCATCCTGAGCTAGCCGAAACTGAGTGGCTCCTCAAGTTTTACTCTCTCGTGGATATGACTGAACATCTGAACGAGCTCAACGTGAAAATGCAAGGCATTGGAAATACAGTGTTATCCCTTCAACAAGCTGTGTTTGCTTTTGAAAACAAGCTGGAGCTCTTTATCATGGTTCTTGAAACAGGTCGTTTACTACATTTTGAAAAACTGAGACAATTTAAAGATGCATGCACAGCAAGTGAGCCCACTCAAAACTTTGATCTCCACCAGTTAGCTGGCTTCACATCCAGTCTCCTACAGTCATTCAAAGCACGCTTTGGAGAATTTCGTGAGCACACTCGTCTTTTTAAGTTCATCACCCATCCAAACGAGTGTTCACTGAACACAGCCGACCTGAGTTACATTCCTGGTGTCTCCGTCAGAGATTTTGAAGCAGAAGTGGCTGACCTGAAGGCCTCAGACATGTGGGTGAATAAGTTCAACTCACTGATTGAAGATTTGGAAAGAATCGCACGACAGAAAGCGGAGTTGGCGAGCAAGTACATGTGGACAGAAATGAAAAAACTTCAACCCGAAGACCAGCTGATTATCAAAACTTTGAACGCGCTTCCTGTCACATACCACACACTGCAGCGTGTGAGTATTGCTATATTGACCTTGTTTGGATCTACGTATGCATGTGAGCAGTCATTCTCACATCTTAAAAACATCAAGTCCAACCTACTATTACGTCTAATGGATGAAAGCCTCAACGCTTGCATGAAGCTTAACCTCACCAAGTACCAACCAGACTACAAAGCCATCAGCAAATCCATGCAGCACCAGAAGTCCCATTAATGGTGAGTATTATAACAACATTATTTAAAAGAATAAATTCAGAGGCTTATTATACTCACATTTAGTTGAATTCAGTCTTAAAATATATTATATGGCTCTCACTGAAATAGATTTCCAAATATTTTGCTTTCATGGCTCTCTGAGTCAAAAACGTTCCCGACCCCTGATCTAGAGTGTGTTCAGTGTCACAGTTACCCACTTTTGGTGATACTGTAATTCCCAAAATCCACTCACGACTCACCTCCACTCGTTTGTTCCTCTTTTCTCTCACCTATGTAACCACCTTCCTCACTATGTTCAATCTCATTCTTCCTTCCAGAACTTCAAGATGGCTGCTCACCAACTTATCAGGTCATCCTCCCGTCTGTACTCATGATCTATTCTACCCTCATTAACCCTCCCAATTCCTTTCCAAGTTACTGCGTTTTTTCTCCTCTCCCTCCACACACCTTCTTGTTTTTTGTTCCATTGCTGTTTTTCCTTCCTATTCTTTCATCCCTCTTCTTGCTGTATTTGTGTTCATATCCGCTTGTTCACCTCCTCCCCCCCTCTCTTCCTCTTATTATTCCCCTCACCTATTCTTCCTCCAAGTGTCCCTTTACTGCGTCCCTCAACCCTGCTGTTGGTATGTTTCTCCACATTCTGTTTTGTCCTGTGTTCTGGCTCTCACATAAGCCTCAAACTTGAGCACCAAAATAAAGAAGTGATGATGTCATGTAATAGAGTCTTTGAGTGATTTGTACTAAGAACTGAACAAATGAGAATGATGAACACAGATATGATTTCCCAATCAGAAGGGATCTTCGTCAAGACGCAGGATGACGTGCAAGCCTCACCAGCAGGTTCAAAAGGACCAATGTCAGTTGGTACAGGGATTTTTTCCAGGAGAGGGAAATGAGACTTCTCTCCATATAATTAAATAAACAGCCCTTTGGAGTAAGTGTGCAAAACCAGCAATTCAATATTTCATCTTGGAACACTCCTTCGGGGTATCATTAACAAACCACAAATTTAGCTAAATAGCAAAATATTGACCAAGTCTGTCTCCACTTTTGAAAGACTTTAGAGAATGCTGATGATAGTGATTTCTCTTTCTGTGCATCGAGTTGCTGAGCTCCACTTTTCCATGGGTTATGATTTTTTCAAATTATATAAATCAGGAATGAAATAATAGGATGGAATATATTTAAAGTGCTTTTACAATGTGAATATTTGAAAAGTAAACTGACCTCTGACCTATTTGTCCCCAACAGGAAAGACATGTGCAGTGGATTTGACTTCATGCCGTGCCTGGCCATGGTGCATTCTGTGTTCATACACATCAACGCAACACTCGCATGGCGACTTGTTTAACTTCGAGGGGGACAACATGACCGGGACACAGTCGTTTCATTAAACGTCTTGTGCACAATATTGTAACTTCAATGAGGAAGCTGGACCCAGTGTTACTGTTTCATTCCATCACCCCCGACAACGATGCAATCAAAATGGCACGGGCCAACTCGACAGCAACCAACTCATGTTGGATTGATGAGGATTTCCTGCCGCCCCTTATGTCACCTGTTTTCATCCTGCAGTTCATCCTTGGCTTGTTGGGAAACTGCTTCACCATCTGGGTGACGTGGTGCCATATTAATCGCTGGTCCAGTTATACGGTGTACCTTTTCAATCTAGCACTCACTGACCTGCTGTTCGTCGCTGTCATGCCACTGCGAGTGGCCTACTACTTGTCGCGTAACGACTGGCATCTTGGCGAGGGCATGTGCGATTTACTGATCGTCACGTTCTATGCTAACATGTACGGCAGCATTTACTTCCTGACGTGCATCAGTGCGGAGCGCTGTGCCGCCGTGATTCGCCCTTTGCATACCTTCCAACACGATTCGATAAAACGTGCTAAACTCATCTGCCTAGGCCTCTGGGGCCTAGCTATTGTGCCACAGCTGGCACTTCCTCCGATGTTCAATACTTTCATGTACAAGAACCATACCCGCTGCCTTAGCCTCAATCAGACAGGCCTGAAGGGGCCGTTTGCTATCTGGAGCATAACTGAAATCGTTTTGGGCTTCATGGTGCCACTCGGCTTCATGGTATTCTTCCATGCCCGTATTGCTCGCACACTGCTTGGGAAGGCCATGTGCACACGTGTGGCTCGTTCCCGCCACCGAGCTGCGCGTTTCCTCCTCACGGTGCAGATTATCTTCGCCATCTGCTTTTTGCCTGTGCATGCTTCTCGTACGATGCTTGTGGTCGTCAGCCTGCTTTTGCCCAATCGCTGCAACCTGTTGCAAGCTTCTGTTCACGCCCTATATTCCACCATGCTGCTTTCAAACTGCAACTGTTTCCTCGACCCTCTGCTACTCTACACCTCAGGTGACCGGTTACGGCAGGCTGCAGTATCAGCTCTGAGCCGTTTACGAATGACACAGGATCATGTCTAAACTTGTCTGACAAAGTGACACATCATAGCACAGCGTCACTATTCTTAGTCTAAATCTCAACTCCATCCTAAACCATTTTGTTCACACCAATCTAATAGCATAAACCTAATGTGTGACAGACTCCCTAGCTGAAGGCCCTGTCACACCTTGACGTTTTAGCCAGCGTATGCCGACGTATGAAAAATTTGGCGAATACGCTGGCACACATCAAATACGTTATGGGTAAGTTTTGTATACGTTAAGAGCACGCTGAAGCACGCTGGCATACATCGTAGTACGCCGAGCTCGTCGACAAATTTTAAACATGCTCAAAATTTTCCGACGTGCTCGGCGTATGACTCACACGTTCCGCATACGCTGGCCACAAGTTGTAGGTACGTTATGCGATCGTTGACACACGTCGACACACGTCAACACACGTTACTTGTAAGTTACTCATAAGTCAAAATACGTCGAGGTCATGTCTAGCGTACCCGAAACTTATTTCTAACCTATGAGTAACGTGCTTTGAACCTATGTGTAACGTATCTCCAATGCATATTGACGTATGTAGACGCATTTGACGTCTTCCGGACGACCACAGAACTTACTGAATGTGTTTCTAACTTACAGCTACCCTATAATGGCGTATTTGCAGTGTTTAGGGGAACTGGTACATAAAAATGGAGTTCACAGGAGGAACCTGTCAGTGTTCCAGACTCCATGTTGAGTAGATGTCCATGTCAGAAGTATCAGTAGTAGTAGTAGTAGTAGTAGTAGTTGTGGTAGGTAATAACAGTAGTAGTAGTAGTAGTAGTAGGTCCATGTCAGTAGTAGTAGGTGAGCGTGATGGGGAGGGTGTGGGTGATGATGGATCCTCCTTGCGTCCGCGTCCACGGCCACGGCCAGGAGACTTATTTGCAGCATTCTTCGAAGTTTTCTTCGACATGACGGTGATGTTGATACTTCGATGTCTCATGTGGTTATGATTTGAATCGTCGAGCAGCAGCCTTTTAATAGGCTACGCCACATGATCGTCGGTGATACGCTGCCGCGCTATGCATAAGTTAGACTATCGTTGGGCATAAGTTGTGAACGCCGACAACACGCTAAGCATTCGTTGGTATAAGTTATCTATAAGTTATCGAAACGTTCTGTGTATGCTACTAATACGTCATGCATACGTCCAACTCGTTATGAATATTTCCAAAACTGAAAAAAAACATCAATAGTTCAGCGTATGCCAGCATTTTACATACATTTTGATACGTTGCCATACGCTGGCTAAAACGTCAAGGTGTGACAGGGCCCTGAGCAAATGGGATATCCTAGAGATATCCTAATAAAGGTAGTGCACTAGTCTCTGACCTCTCCAGCTTGGGTTTGAATCTCCACCGAGCTTTCAACCGTCATCCTCCTCGTCAGCGATGGACGCTAAGCCAGAGGACTCATCGACAAGCATTGGTTGTTTATGGACGTTAATATGCACACTTATTCTCCAAAAACAATGTTGTGAATTTGTTTTGTTCCCAAGAATCAGATGTTACGTCGTCTTTTTAAAAAAATCAAATTGCATAATGCAATTCTCATTCAGTCATGAATAATACACCGGCATAAACACTCAGCTCGCACTTGATGTGACGCCGTAACGACGTCACAAACGTACAGACGTAATGCCATGTTACTTAGCCGCCATCTTACTAAATCCATCATCTCAAAACCGAGCAACTGGCATTCAACCCATCACCAGCGGATGTTAGATAGTCATATTTATGGGTTATGGTGTTCAACTGCCATGAGCAATGCGACCGGACGGGTTGAGTGCTGGACACGTCCGTAGAGGCCTTGCCTAGCGCTAGACGTAATGACGTCCCAGGGAAAGTGCCATGAAAGAGAGAGGCTGTTAGAAATCCAGGCAGAGAAATCCAGCTAATTTAATACTGTATATAAATTAATTATTTACCAGGTGGTGTCCATGTTTCATGTGAAAAGCCATCTTCGACTACAAAGGGCAACTATTATATTCCGAGTGTATTGTGTGGAACATGGCTGGCTGGAAAATTCTACCAAACGTTTGCTTCCCTGTACCCACTGACAGGTGTTTGGGATACCTTTACCTTCTTGGGTACCCTTGCTCTATCATAAATGTGGACACCTGTACAGACATGTGTTTTTGTAAATGTGGAGACCTGTGTTTCTGCAGATCATTGCTAATCATGTTCTCAATAACGGCAGCTTCCTTCAGCGTCTTTTATTGAAAAACCTATTTATTGAATCACGTGATGAAATAGCCAGCCGAGCCATAACATCGACTAAAAGCGAGTTGATGTGAATTAGATATTTTTCACATTTGTGTTCAAGTACGAAAAGAAACCCTTTATCAGGTGAACTTTTAATCCAAGAAACTACTTTCAGAACCCAACTTGACTGTTTCAACAAGAGCTGCAGTATATCCTTTGCTGATCCTGTTTATTCTGTGCTTGGCTTTCATGCCAGGTACCAAGCAAACTGGAATGGCAGACTACGCTCTAATGGTGTGTGCAGTTCTTTGCTTAATGGTGATGACAAAGCAATTTTTTATCTAAAGAAATCTCTGTATGGTTGAAATGGGGGCCGAACTTACAAAAACATACAAGTGAAGGCATTTTGTGTTTGCTACTCTTTCAAGTTTACATGTCACCATGTTATGAAGTTCGAAAGGTCTCAGCATGAGTTATCTTGTCCTCCCCTGTTAGTAAGTTGTAAAGTTTGATTAACTTCTCAAGGGAGCGAAATCAATCTATAAACTGACATTTTGGTACTATATATATATATATATATATACATATATTCATTCTAAATACATATATATATATATATATTCATTCTAATTCTCTCTCCCCACCCCCCTTTCTCTCCCCTCGCTGTCTCTCCCCTCTAGCTCTCTCTCTTCTCTCCTCTCTCCTCCTCTGTGTAGCTGCTGATAATAGATACTATGTAGCAAGTCATAAAGAAAAAAAATTGTTGCATGTTGAAGGGTTGTTGGACACTTGTTTTGCACTGTCCCCATTTCTCGATTCTGTTTGTTGTACTACCTGGTACCAAACTGTTCAGTTCCATGGAATATGGGCTGTGCTTGGTGTGCCAGGCTCGGACTTCATTCCTCCCAACCACGCTCCTGGATCTTCCAAACCACCTCTGCCACCATCACCTCCTCCCTATTCCCACTTTTCCAGTCTAAAGTCCTCCGCAACATTCACATCTCTCTGGAAAGCTTGATGTAGTGGTAGTGTCATTACGTAACGTGATTAAAATTAGATTTGAAGCAAACAAGCCTGGTGCCAACAGAGAGAGAGCTGTGACAAATGCAAGGCTGCACGTTGTACAGGTTTGCCATTTACCTGTTGGTGTCCTGCATTTCCAAAATGCATCCACCATTGTGAAAGATAAAACAAAACCAAACAAAAGATGCGTGCACAAGTTTGTTCGCGTAAGCCTACAATTGGTAATGACAAACACCGATTTATCATTGAACGTAACGACCAAAACATCATAGTAGAGATTGCACCTGATATTTTAACTGAGGAGTGCAATCAATCCCTTGCTCTTGGAAACACCACCATCAAATGTCCCCCCTGTAAGGCATTGCAATCAAAATATATATATATATATATATATATATATATATATATATATATATATATATATATATATATATATATATATTCTAGAGGTCATTAAACCGGCTCTTTTCACATTTACAACTATATTACTACTTTGAAAAATCACATGGGAAAAATATTCGCCCTTGACTAAATAAGAATTATCGTCATGACGTATGTTCGGGGAATGGTTGTGGTGAGACATGCAATATTGAGAAAACGGACAATTAAACAGTATGTAGTGTATAAAGAAGTTGTAGAGGATAATGAGGGGCTGGCAGGTGGCCTACAACCGAGAAGTATGCACGATCGCCTCTGAGCTGTCTTGCCTGGGTATGAATCCCGACGCAGCTATATACTGTCATCCTGGTGTTTCACAGACAGGGTGATTCATCAATTGTGTGTTGTCCCTCCGATGGACGTTAAACTGGGAGTCACATCTGCCAGCATTCGTTGGTGGACGTTAAAGATCCCTCGGTGTCCTTTGTGAAGAGTAGGCGAGCCATTACCGGCACCATGGAGAAATTACAAATTCCTGCCCTCACTACTGCTGGGAAGGCAATGGCAAACCACCCAGTATAACCCTTGCTCAGGAAGTTGTTTCAGTGATATTGACGGTCTGCAAGAGTATGGTGTGAATGTGGAGAGAGCGAGAGAGAGCGAGAGAGAGCGAGAGAGAGAGAGACTTTTGTATGCTTTTATTATAAAAGTATCAAAACACACTAGAAAAAGCACACTCCATAAAAACAAATCTAAACGATTTTACAGCAAAAATAAATTCAACACAAGTCTGAAGACGACGATGGTTCACGAGCGGTATTTGACGATGTAGATCGTTTCAGAAATCAAGGATGAAACAATATGATAATGTTTGACCAAGTTATAAAAATGATCAACATGATGTGGTACAAGTGACGGGTTATTTGCTGCAAAATGTCAAAAACCCGGTTTCGTTCAACAACTTTAAAAATTTGGCCTTTGCATAACCTTTAAAGGTCACAAAACAATGTTGTGGACATTAAAATAAGGAAACAGGATACGTGCTATAGCTTATTGGAGTTAGTTCGTCGAAGAAGGTCGAAAACCCGGTTCGATTCCCACAACTTTGAAAATTTGACCTTTGTGAACTTTAAAGGTCAAAGGTCAAGGATTATGACCTTTAGTGCAAAACTTCCTCTGGAACATTCCAGGAACAATATAACGTCATATAGGCTATATGGCATTTCGGACTGCTCGGATTATTCATACTTTGATGAAATCAGCGTAAAAACAAACTTGAAGAGTGTGCCATGGGCAAGGTGTTCGAGATAGAGCAAAATGGTTTCAAGACTTTAGGTGGGGAATGAGCTCAAGATTATGCATAAAAAAATATTGTCATCCTCGCTCTCAAAGTTTGGGCGGTCGTATGATTTTTATGTCAAAATTCGAAATTTTCTAAGTTCGTGACCTTGTGACCTTGACCTTGGAACGAAAATGAAAAAAAAAATCGAGTTCTGTGGGGCTATGCAGGTGCCATTGAGCTAACCAAATACGAAACCCCTGCCAGATTCGACAAACCCCCTCGGAGAAGATAAATTTTTCGTCAAAATTCGCAATTTTCTAAGTTCGTGACCTTGTGACGAAAATGAAAAAAATTGAGCTCCGTGGGGCTATGCAGGTGCCATTGGGCTAACCAAATACCGAAACCCGTCAGATTCGACAAACCCCCGAGGAGAAGATGCAAATTAAAATTGGCTACCCCCTAAAAACACGTTTTTTGGGCGTGGCTCCACCCATAATGGGCGCACCATGCCCATTCTTAGGAAAACACAACTAGATCATGATATAAACCTCCCACCAAAATTTTATCAGGATCGGATAAAAACCCACGGATCTATGCTCGGGACAGACAGACAGACAGACAAGCCGGTAGGCGGACATGGGTAGTCGACTACCCAATAGAACCTGACGCGATGGGCCCATTCGATGGGGAATGATCTGAGGATTAAGTACAAAAAAATGAATGATTCTAGATTAAAGGGTTAATGCTGCAGATTGTTTTTTCGTTAATACCCCCACATTTAGAGGTTTTTCGGCCGTTGCTCGGCAACGGAGGGGTCCATAGCAACGGTTCTTTCTCACACATAACTCGGACATACCATGAACTTACCATACAAGTTTCATATACATCTGACTCATAGTCTCTGAGATATAACGAACTTCGTTTTTTTATTGTTTTCGACCAGCGTTCATTCAAAGTCTATCTTCTCCGACAGTTTTCATAGGATCTGGCTGGAAATTTTGACAATATGGCTGAATGTACTGCCCACAGTCGCTCGTGGCCCAATTTTTGAAAAAATAATTTTTTTTATGATTTTTCATAATTTCAAAGTCCGGTTGCTAGGCAACGGTGGTGTCCAAAGCAATGGTTCTCATTTGCACACAACTCGGCCATGGTATGAACCCACCAACCAAGTTTCATCGAAATCGCCATTGTATATACTGATAATAAGGGTAGAACAAATCTCAAAAAAAAACATTTAAAAAAATGCATATTTTTATTTTTTTCGACGAGATCGACGACCTGACAGACAGACGCACAACAATAATGAATAAAGTGGTCACTTATTTTTTTCGTGAAAATATTTTTTCGTGAACCAAAAAGCAATACAAACAAGGGTGTCTGTTCATGTCAAAACCACCACAAAATAATACATGCATGCAAAAAGTAAGTGTAAGAAATTGTGCACTTTTACAAATAGATTCCATCATGAAAAGAAACTCAAAACCTCATCAGTGTACCACTGATCACCCACAATATTCAGGCTCAAAAGATAAGCCTGCTCCATTTTTACTCGTGCCAAGACCATACCTTTAAAGCACAAAAGCACATTTGCATTTTTCCCCTTCAATTTTGCTTTCCTGGTTTTATAAATTGCCAGTTTAGCAATGCCCAACAGAAAAGACAAAAACGAGAAGACTGGTTTACTTTTATAATTCCCCCCCCCCCCCCCCGATTCCATAAATAAAGACTGGAAAGGAAAAAGACAAAATTAAATTTATAGAAAAGCTGTTGAAGGAAGAGAAAGAGGGGTACCAATCTCTTACATTCAATGAAAACGTGGGCAACATTTTCAATTAAATCACAAAAAGGACAAGCAATTAGAACAGAAGCATTAAACTTATGGAGTAATGTCTGTGTGACCAGGGCTTGATGTGCTCGTCTCCAATTCAGGTCTCCAGTTCGCCCAAGAGTTGGAGAACTATACATTTTGTTCCACACTGGAGTTAAAAAAGCTCCTGCAGGTAAGGTCTCATTCCACCGATTTTTCAACAGTTTTGTAAAACCAGGTATACATGCTTCCAGACATATGTTGTAGATAGCCGTTTTCATTGTGACATGAAACACACCAATTTCCTCTAAGTTTGAGGAGAACACACCCTCTTGTTTTTTTGAGGCAATTTGAAGTTCAGGGAAATAGAGATGTGAGTCTACCACCTCATCCACCCCAGTCCACCTGATGTTTAGTCTATGAAAGGTTTGAATTACTGCTTTCAAGACATTTTCTACAATACAAGCAGAACGAACACCAGTTTTTAATGAAAGTGAGCTTACAGGTAGCCAGGCATTCAAGGATGGCTGCAACAGGTATCGCACTCTGAATATTCCAACACTGGTGAAACAATGCACAAACGACCTGGAGGTTGAAATTCTAGAGAATAAAGGATTCTGAACTAATGGCTCATGTACAAACTTTTGGGCATCGTATGATACCTCTAAACGTTGCACTCCGAGGACTTGCCAAGCACTCAAAAGGCTCTGATGAAAATGGGGAGCTGAGACATGTCAACGTGTTGCAGGTCGATGAGGAAAAGTTCACGGTCATATTTCAGACCTTCCACTTTCTGCAAACAGGCGTTTGTGAGAGGTCGCCAAGGAACACACTCACTGTACAGGAGGCGCTTAATCGTGGAAATTCGGAATGCCATTATCCGACTTGGGATATGCATCAGATCTTGACCACCCGCATTTCAGGGTCTGCAGACCATGTCTGGACCCAGCCAATGGTGGCCATCCCAGAAAAAAAATCAGTCAGAACCCTCTAAATGCCTGTGACCAAGTATCCCAGAGGTTCAAGTGGGATAACTCTATGCCAAATAAATGGAACCACCAGGATGTTTATGATTGACACCTGTGTCTTAAGCGAGAGAAGTTGGTGCAATCTTTTCCACCTTGCCAGTTTCAATTTAATTTTTTCCAGGAAGCTCTCCCAATTTTTTTGTTCAAACGCTTCAATTCCTAGAAATAAGCCAAAATATTTAAACCCTTCACTACTCCACTGTATTCCTCCTGGTAAAACAGGCAGGGACGAGGAAGGCGATCTGGGGCCCACCCAAAAAGCTACACTTTTTTTTCCAATTTACCCTTACAGTAGAAGCAAGCTCAAACTGGGTAAGGCAACGAGAGACCTCAGAAACATCTTTTTGATTTGCAATAGCAACACAAATATCATCAGCATAAGCTGAAACAACGACTTTGGAGTTTTGTGAAAGAGAGACTCCTAACACTGAGTTCCGAAGTAAAACTAATAAATGTTCAACGGATAGATTGTAGAGCATGCCTGATAGTGCACAGCCCTGACGGATGCCTCGCTGAAAGGGGAAGGGGTAACAAAGACTATTATTAACCTTCAGCAAACAAGATGCATTTTTGTACAATAACTTAACATAAGCAATAAATTTTTCCCCAAACCCTGTTCTCCTTAATACATCAAACAAAAAAGAATGGTTAACACTGTCAAAAGCTTTTTCTTCATCTAAAAGTAATAAACCAAAACCAGGAGATGTAGTTCGACCGAGACTAATCAAGTCTCTCACCCAAAAAATATTATCGTATATAGAACGTTCTGGAACACAGTATGATTGATCAGTGCCAATCAAGAAAGAGATGGCTTCCTTTAGACGGGTTGCAAGTGCTTTTGACAATATTTTATAGTCCGTGTTGAGGAGTGACACATGCCGCCAATTTGCGGTCTCATGCAGGTTTCCTTTCTTCGGAAGGAGACACAAAACTGCCCTCCGGCAGCTCAATGGCAATTCACCTTGTTCAACACTCTCCTGAAAGACCTCAAGAAGAGTAGGGCTTAGAATATTCCAGAAAGCCTTATAAAATTCAGCCGGAAGGCCGTCTAGTCCAGGGGCTTTCCCATCCTTGCTACCCTTGAGCGCAGCAGTAAGTTCTCCAAGAGAAATGTCAGGCTCAAGCAATTGCTGTTGGTCTTCAGACAGAGAAGGGAGCTGTTCAAGCATCGCATTCCTGTTCTCCTCATTCACAGCTCTTTTTGTGAAGAGTTTAGAAAAATAGTCTTGTAGTTCATGCTTGATATCACTCTGGGAGGTCAACAAATCACCAACAGAAGAGCGCAAAGCATGGATTTGTTGAGAGGTCCTGACCATTTTTTCCAAATTGAAGAACCCTTTGTTTGGTGTGTCAAGTTGGATTTTTTCGTTCTGCAGTCGGACGAATGCACCAGCCGCCCGCTCTTTCACCATTTCAGCCAGAAGGGTCCTTTTCTCCGACAACTGCTGGACATTCACGCTAGACAATCCAGCTTTCTGCTCACAGATAAGTATATCGTTTTTTAAAGCAGATATCACACCAAAAGTGTCGTATGTGCTGTAAGAGCAGTATTGTTGGCAAAAACATTTGATTTGGGACTTTGTGCAGTCCCACCATTGTCTTAAGTTCAAATATGAACCCTTTAGTGACTCGCATTTTTCCCAAACCATTTTAAAAGCTTCTATAAAATGTGCACTTTGTAAAAGATTCAAATTAAAAGTCCAACATGTACTTCCACAGACATGATGAGGAAAGCCACACACCATAACAATCATGTGATGATCGGAAAAACCAGACGGCCTTATACGAGAGTTCTTAACAATGTTTACCATTTCATGATTAACATAGAATCTGTCTCGGTGAGCTATCATCAAAACATTTCTTGATGCACAAACCCATATATACTGACGGAGTTTTGTAACCGCCACACATCCACCAGTTTAAACTTTTTGACGAGCTGTGCCAAAGGCCTTGCACTGGGTGGATGAGGCTCACAAGTGTTCCGATCAAGTTGTGGGTTGAGGGTGCAGTTGTAGTCACCCCCCAGATACAACAACATGGTTAAGTCAATGGTGCTTACAAACTCTGCCAACTTGTACAGAAAGGCACCTCTTTCAGAGTTAGCACTAGGACAGTAAACATTTGTCATGCAAATCTTTAGGTTACTACTGACAATTTGCACAAACAGTAAGTAACCTTTGCAAATTTCCTAACAAGTTATCTCCGAAGGCTGGAGTCGAGGATGCAACACTATTGCCACACCAGCCTTGGCCTCAACAAGCGCACTTGAGAAAAAAAGACAACCTTTAAAGATTTTACACCACTCATCCTCAGAAGACTGATTTGTATGCGTCTCCTGTAGCATGAGCACATCAATTTTTTTCATTTTGGAAGAGCTGAAATACCTGGAGGTGACGCACACAACTGCGGCCTCCATTGATGTTCAGGGATGCTACTTTTATCTCCATTCTGTTCGTTATTCTTGAAGCTCTTTACCAGCCCGAGTAACACATTTCCTTCACCTTTGGAATTGAGGATCTGACATGTTAACCTGATAAGGATCACGAATCATACTCCTTGCAGTTTTAATGAAATCGTGTAAATTCGGGAAGTAATCTTTGATTTTTACGTATCTTTTCCTGAATGTATCATCCAGGAATTTAATCACATTTTCTTGAGACACTAAGGTTGTGTCGTTTCCCCCTTCATTCTCTTGAGAGCTTAAAGCATTAAAATGTGGGGTAGAAGAGGTTTCATCTGAATCAAGTGCTTCATCTATGGCCTCTCCTATTACTTGTGGAACACTTACTTTTGGCTCAACAGAAAGTTCTGCTCTGTTTACGGAGCCCTCCGAATTTGCCTTGTCCATATCCTTCCCCTCGATAACCCTTACATCATCATCTGTGAGGGAGGGGTTAACATTTAACTCACAGGGATTTTCCCCTTTATCTATTTCTCCATCACTGTCAGACATAGCTGTTAACTCGTCTGAACAAGTTTGGCTAACAGGACAAACACTTAAACATCCTGAGATACCTCACTGTTCTCTGTGTCCCACTCAGAGTCGGCCAGTGGAACAAGCGAAGTTTCCACATCCGCACACGACTCCGGTACCACCAAGGGGTTTCCAATGTGAGACGTACCTTGGCGGTCCACAGAGCCCGACACGATCTGGACCTTATTCTGCTTCTTCGCATCAAAGGCATCAACATTTGACCGTTTTTGGCCTGTTTTCCTGGTATCCATAACAGATACCCCCATATCGTCCACACTGCCCTGTACAGTGGATGGTAAAGGAGAGGAAGCAACCACTTTCACTTCCCCCGTTTGGTGGGGGTGGATTAATTACGTCACGATTACACACCCTCTCTCCAACGCCGGTCGGGGTGGACGAGTCCAATTCATCGAACACCTCAGCCGGTGGAGGGGGTGGCGGGGCTGGACTCCAGATTCACCTTCTCCCCATTAGTTTGTGGTGAGGAAGAATCGTTTCTCACCGCACCTTCACTTTCTTGCAGTGTAACTGCATTGGGACAAACACTCTTCACATGCCCGTAAGCTCCACACCCAAAACACGTCATAACCTCTGAGGAGGAAAACATTTTGTATTCAAACCCTTCGATTTTTACACTGAGTACAACATTCAGTGTTTTTTCATTTTCAGGTAGTATCATATAAACCACTCTTTTAAAGGACATGACGTGTTTAAATTTATCGCTAACATGACGCATCGGCACCATTGAGATCCTCGACACAACCTTACCGAACTTGTTTAACTGGTTACCCAAGTCCTGGTTCCTTATAAATGGTGGAATATTATTAAAGTTAACTTTAACTGTTGGGGCCTGTAAAGCGAACACAGAGAGGTAAGTGTGCGGTTCGATGAACAGGCCATGCTCAATCACCGTAGCGACCACGTGTTCCTCCGACACAAACATCACAAACTTCTTATTCATGCAAGAAGCAGCACAAATATTATGTAAACCAACGATGTTATCAATGGCGGAAAGCACATCGTTAAGTTCCACCTCACTGGGAGGGAAGCAAAAAACAGCGTGTTTACGAGTTAGTGACTCGAACATCTCGACACGGAAACGTTCACCCGCCATTCCAACTCAAGAAAATAAGTTGGTAAACTTTATCGAGAGAAATAAGGCGTTTTCACAAACACCAAGAGATCAACGATTAAAGTTGAGAATTAACAAAGAACACGGTCGCAGTGAACGAGAAAAACCTCCCCCGGCGGCCATGACAGGCCTTCGGCCTACGATTTTCTCGACACGAAACCATGGTCTGTCTGTCTCTGTCTCTGTCTCTGTCTCTGTCTCTGTCTCTTCAGGAAGGAAAAAAACAGGAAAAGTCCACAAGTAAAAAACAAACACATGAGAAACTAAAAATGGGGAAAGTGGAAACACCAAACAGCACAGCAGAGGAGGAATACTCACGACATGAAGCAAGGAGCGGCCATGACAGTACACACAACGTACCAACAGCCAGCAGGGGGCGAGAGAAAGAGAGAAAGAGAGAAAGAGAGAAAGAGAGAAAGAGAGAAAGAGAGACTTGACTTTTGTATCTTTTTATTATAAAAATAGAAAAGAAAGCCCCCAAATGAGAGTTACATTTTCATTTCAGACAAAGAAGGAAAACCAAGAAACAATTTCTGAAGAAAGGAAAGGATGAATCGGGTGGATTATATGCAGAACATTTCACAAAAGGATAAACATTCCTTTCTGACTTTGCAAATAACTTCTTTTATACACCATTTTGATTCGAACTGCGGTAATCTTCCAGTTACTGAAAAGAAAACAAAATCCAATTTAACACAACTTATTACAAGGTTTTGGAACAAGAACAAAGCATCTTCATCATTTACTCCAACACCATCAAGTTTTCTTTTCCTTGACTTATATACTGCCATCTTTGCCTGAGCAAGCAGTAAATTGGCTAACATAACATTGGAATTTTTGTGTGGAATATCCAATCCGTAGATGAACACACAAGTGTTAAAAAACAAACCAAACCTCACAAAACAATTCCGAAGTAAAATAAATAAAGGTGCCAACCGTTGGCATTCAACATAGATGTGAAAAAGGTTTTCAGATTTCTTACAAAAAGGACATTCATCGACAAGCAGATTTGAAAAACAGTGTGACAAGTGATTAGAAGAAAGGATCCAGTGTACGAGTCTCCATTGGAGGTCGCCATGTCGTGGTGGTACAGGAGGGTGATAAAAACCTTTCCAGTTAGGAAAATAAGGGGGAGAACAAGGTAAGAGGTCTGTCTCTGCATCGAACCTTCTGCTGTGTTATTTGCTGTTGCGAAAGAAATGTTACACAACCCAAATAAAGGTCTTTTTGTTTGGGAAGGGGGACAAGGAAGAGTGCGGCAAGAGAAAAAGCACATATGAGTTTAGGAAAGGTAGAGAGAGAAGGTATTCGATGTGCATTTTGTTCATTGCCTTGGTGATCCTGTTCCCAAGCAGGTGCAAGCTGTGTGTATGTCCAAAGCACACTACATACATAATATGCGTGCCACGATTCGAGAGGATCACACACCGACCAGGCTTGCCAATGCATCAGCTCCAATCCAGCTGCCGTTTGGGCTGAAAGGATCTGCGACAGATTTAACGCCCTTGTCGGTAAAGCGTTGAATAAAACACCTATCGGCAGGCATATCATGGAAAAAGGAGTTGTAGAACAAAGGTTCTTCCAGAAACATCTGTTTCGTGTAACAATGTGTAGCTCTTGTTATTGTCAGAGCTTGCCACGCATTTAGCATGCTCTGATAGAAACCAGAGAGGGGATGTGTCGATTTTGGAAAGGTCCATCAGGAAAAGGGAGTGGTCATAGCCTAGCGTCCCAGCTTGTTGCAAAAGGTGACGAGCGACGTTGACCCATGGTGGAGAGGGTCGCATGTATAGCATGCGAAGAGCAACCGAGAGTCGAAAGGCCATTAGCCGGCTCTTTATGTCGACCAGGCCTTGTCCTCCATCGGTCAGTGGTAAACTGAAGACCCCAGGTTGCAGCCAGTGTTTTCCATCCCAGAAAAAGGACACGAAGCACTTCTGGAGCTGTTGAAGCAACACCGCTGGAGGATGCAGCATGAAGAACCTGTGCCATAAGGTAGAGGCCACCAGTGTGTTGATGACCAAGACACTTCCACGATATGAGTTGTGTGATCAGACCTTTACATTTTTGCAGTTTACCCTCAACAAACTCAAGCAGACCAGCCCAATTTTTTGCTACTGTGGTATTATTACTTAAAAACACTCCAAGGTATTTCACACCATCATTGGCCCATGACAGTGGAGCAGGAAGTCTTGGCGCCAAGTAGCACAATGGACCGAGCCAAAGGTCGCTCGTTTTGTTCCAATTTACTTTGGTTGAAGAAGCCTTTTCAAATAAGGACAAACAATAACGAACGATGTTAACGTCATTGATATGTTGTACGAATACACACACGTCATCGGCGTATGCCAGTACCTTGATGGGCCGTTCAAGCTGGGACAAACTAACCCGTTAGTCCACAGTGCAAAGAAACCAGTAGGGGTTCGATGGAGAGAGCATAAAGCAACCCGGAAAGAGGGCAACCTTGTCTAATTCCCTTGTTAATAGACAAAGGTGCAACAAGTTCATTGTTTATCTTAAGCACACTATAAATATTATTGTATAGTATTTTAATATAAGAGATGAAGGTTGAACCAAGTCCAAACCGCTCAAGTACTTCAAAAAGGTACCGATGGTCAACATGGTCAAAGGCTTTCTCCTGATCAAGGAGAAGAAGTCCTAAATCTTTAGGGCTTTCCTTGCACAGTTCAATGATGTCTCTCACAAGGGAGATGTTTTCATAGATGGAACGTTTTGGGACACAGTAACATTGGTCTTCTTTCAACAACGAGGATAAATAAGGAGTAAGTCGCGATGCCAGGGCTTTTGAAAATATCTTATAGTCCGTAGATAACAGGCAGATCGGACGCCAATTTTGAATACTCAGCATGTCTCCCTTTTTTGGGATGAGGGTAAGAAGACCTCGTCGGCAACTCTGAGGTAGCTCTCCAAGTTTGCAGCTTGCGTTCAAGGTGTTAATGAGTTCTGGACCCAATAAGTGCCAAAACTTCTTGTAAAATTCAGTTGTAAGTCCATCCAATACAGGTGCTTTCCCAATGGCAAGGCCGTGCAGGGCAGTGCCAAGTTCATCCAAAGTAATGGGTCTTTCCAGTTGGGAATGCCCATCTGCACACAACACTAGCAGGCCTACGGAGATCGAGGCGACACTGACGGATTTATTTGTTCCATTGAATACATTTTCGAAAAGTATTCCTTCACGAAAAGTTTGATTTCTGATTGTGTAAAGGTAATGGATGAATCTGCCAATCGCAGCTGAGAAAGCTGTTTACTGGGAAGACGTTCCTCTAAGGAAAAGAAGTACTTGGTTGGTACGTCTGCCTCATTCAGGTGTCGCACCCTCATCCGAACTTAGGCACCACGTGCATTCCTCTCGGTTATTTCCCTTAATAAGGACTGTTTCTCAGTTAAGGTTTTTTGTATGTTACTATTATTTTGCCCGATGACCCATTGGAGATGTAAAATCTCTAACTGTAATATTTTTTTTACTTCATGGTCAGCCCTTGTTGAGAAAAACTGATACTGTTGACAGAACCCTTTAATTTGGGTTTTTACTAAATCCCACCATATCAGCGGGTTAATGGAACAGCTTAACTTCTGTTCTAGGAGAGCCGTCCAGAAGGATTCAAAGGCCTGAATGAAGTTGAGGTTTTCTTGTAAACTGTTATTGAATTTCCAGTGAGAGCTCCCTGGACATGGTTTAGAGAGTTGAATAAAGACTCGAGCTAGGGAATGGTCGGAGAAACCAGAAGGCACAATATCGGATTTATAAGGTCCGTGTAATAAATGAGAATTAACATAGATGCGATCAAGCCTCGGAAGTGAGATGTGCTTGTTTAAACAACGACACCATGTATAAGACCGATCAGAAGGGTGCTGCACGCACCAAATATCATGGAGATTATATTTCGCAATGATGTTTGCAAAAAGTTTTGCAGTACATGGTTGGGGTTCCAGCCCGTTCCGGTCACATGAAGCATTAACAGTACAGTTAAAATCGCCACCAATAATTGGACAAGTCTGCAAATCCAGTGTTTGCAGGAATTTTCTCAGTTCGGCTAAAGAGGAGATCCGCTCATCATTTTTGCTTGTAGTGTACACATTGAGAATTGTGAACTTGACCTGATTGATAGAGAAGGTCACGGAGGCAAGGTGTCCATCAATAATACTCATAAATTTAAGGCAGGACGGATGGAAATGTTTCCCTAAGACAAACATGATGCCTGCCTTCGACGTGGAGTTATTACTGAAGAAACATTCCTTGTCCATAAATAGTTGCCACTGCGCCTGAACAGATCGGACAGCATGGGTCTCTTGCAACAAAGCTATGTCAAGACCGTTGACCTCTACCAACTGTTTAATTTGGATCTTGCGGAGCGGACTCCCACCACCATTAACATTTATTGTTCCAATCTTGAAACTGGCCATGAGGAAAATAATAGCTTCTAAGAATAGGATCAGAAGCGGGATAATTGATTAGGATCCCTTTTCACCTTGGCAATCAGTTTTTTTAAGCGGTTACAGTGTGTCTGGTGGAAACCGAATAAGTCAGGTTTACGTACGATAGCCTTAGCACACTCAAGGAAGGACGGTAGATCTGGAAAGTATTCCGTCAGGTTTATATTGCGTTTCCTGTCTGTATTTTGGAAGAGTCTTATTTGTTCAGGGGGGGGGGGGTAGGACCTTGACTGGTCAACTTCTCCACCGTTTCCACCTGACTGTTCCTGTTTGCTTCCTCCAGGTCAGATTCGTCAGTCAGTTTTAGTTTCCGAGTCACACAAATTTGTACTGTCCTGCATATTGATACTGTGGTCAGTATTGATACACGGATCTGTACTGGTTACAACGTCTATGTGCGCCTCCATTGTGGGAACATCTCCTGGTGAAGGAACGGAAATAATCGGGGGATTTGGTGAAACGGAAACACCATCAGCGGATGCAGAGATCTCGCTTCCCTCAACCGTAACGGTGTTATCGACCTCCAACGGTGTGGAGTGTACAGTACTTTTGGGGTCTCTCGTAAAACATCCATTTTAACGTTTCCTGCGTTTCCAGCTTCACCACGTGATGGACGGGGAGCAATAACACTGAAA
This sequence comes from Eptatretus burgeri, assembly GCF_056783735.1. NCBI lineage: Eukaryota > Metazoa > Chordata > Myxini > Myxiniformes > Myxinidae > Eptatretus > Eptatretus burgeri. Next base: position 35,779,713 of record NC_140968.1, read on the forward strand.
CAGGGTTAACATTTACCGAAGTGACAGCAGGTTCATCACTAGTGGTCTGTGTATCACCGTCAATGGACTTAACAATAGGAGAGTTTTTAACGAGTGAAACAGTTTCATTTACTGCGATAACAGGTAAAGTGGTCTCTGTAAGAGAGACGTCGATGTCCTCACCGGCAAGTAAGGTAAACTTGTTGGCTGTAGGTACCGGGGTCCGGGTCCATTCCGTAGGTACCGGGGTCCGGGTCCATTCCGTAGGTACCGGGGTCCGGGTAGGCCTTGTAGAGTGACGTCAGTCACAACTGCAGGAACATTACCGACAGATTCCTCGTTTGTAAATGCTCCTTTCTTCTGGGTTAAACGACCATCAGGTAACGTCTTTGTCTTTCTTGATGAAACGACGGTGAAACCATCCCAAACATTCATTTTGCTGTTTAGACTATCGGACTGAGGGGACTAGGCCTTATTCCCGGACACGGGATTCGCTTCCTTCGAAGAAGAAGAAGAAGAAGAAGAAGAAGAAGAAGAAGAAGAAGAAGAAGAAGAAGAAGAAGAAGAAGAAGAAGAAGAAGAAGAAGAAGAAGAAGAAGAAGAAGAAGAAGAAGAAGAAGAAGAAGAAGAAGAAGAAGAAGAAGAAGAAGAAGAAGAAGAAGAAGAAGAAGAAGAAGAAGAAGAAGAAGAAGAAGAAGAAGAAGAAGAAGAAGAAGAAGAAGAAGAAGAAGAAGAAGAAGAAGAAGAAGAAGAAGAAGAAGAAGAAGAAGAAGAAGAAGAAGAAGAAGAAGAAGAAGAAGAAGAAGAAGAAGAAGACGACGTATTCTTGTTGCCGAGGTTTGTTTCATCGTTCGACGAAATCGCCTTGGGGCAAGATCGTTTCAAGTGTCCGAAATTACCACATTCGAAACATTTCAGGGTGTCAGTGGTTACGTAGACTTGGTAATCATGATTATCAATTTTGAGTTTTAAAACGATGTTCAAGGTTCTTCCAGCGTTAGAGGGAGGAATCACCACATAAGCTTGTCTCCGAAAATACATCACATGCTTCGTCCGATCGTCCTGGCCACGTAAAGGTAACATAGTGATCTGAGAAACCACATTACCTAACTAAACGAGATAGTTCGGAGATTAGCGTCTGATTCTTCAGGAAAGGAGGAGTGTTCGAGATCATGACCTTCACGGCCGGAGTGTCCAGAGGGGAGACGAGCACGAAATGTCCATCACTGTTGATAGTCCGGTCGATACAATTTTGTGAACCAGTTCTGTCTCAGACACGAAGATTACCACACGTTTGTTCATTCGTGAGGCTGCACGAACTTTGTCACTACCCCCTATGTTTCCTGTGGCGATAACGACATCCTCAACGCTGACGTCGTCAGGCGGGACACAGACGACGCCATGTTTTCTTGTTAATGCTTCAAATGCCGAATAACGGGAAAACGAAGTCATGTTTAGGAGGGGGGAGGAGGGGTGATTGCTCTCGTGCAGTAATTAAATACGAGCCGAGACAGGTTTCCAAAGGAAATAAACACAGCGACAGTGAGGAAAAAAACGATCAGTTGAAGGGCCGGGATGGGCCGCCAACTAAAAGCTATCCACAAGAAGCTGTGGGCTCTTTCTCTCTCTATCTCGGGGAAAAGGTATGCGAGGAGAAAACAGGGGGATGGGGATGGGGAGGGGAGGGGAGGGGAGGGGAGGGCAGGGGAGGGAGGGAGGGCAGGGGAGGGGAGGGAGGGGAGGGCAGGGGAGGGGAGGGAGGGAGGGGAGGGGAGGGCAGGGGAGGGGAGGGGAGGGCAGGGAGGGGAGGGAGGGAGGGCAGGGAGGGAGGGGAGGGAGGGCAGGGGAGGGGAGGGGAGGGGAGGGCAGGGGAGGGGAGGGGAGGGAGGGCAGGGAGGGGAGGGGAGGGGAGGGCAGGGGAGGGGAGGGGAGGGGAGGGAGGGGAGGGCAGGGGAGGGGAGGGGAGGGGAGGGCAGGGGAGGGCAGGGGAGGGGAGGGGAGGGGAGGGCAGGGAGGGGAGGGGAGGGGAGGGCAGGGGAGGGAGGGGAGGGGAGGGCAGGGAGGGGAGGGGAGGGCAGGGAGGGCAGGGAGGGGAGGGGAGGGCAGGGGAGGGGAGGGAGGGAGGAGGGGAGGGGAGGGGAGGGGAGGGGAGGGCAGGGGAGGGCAGGGAGGGCAGGGGAGGGAGGGCAGGGGAGGGGAGGGGAGGGCAGGGGAGGGAGGGGAGGGCAGGGAGGGGAGGGGAGGGCAGGGGAGGGGAGGGGAGGGGAGGGGAGGGGAGGGGAGGGCAGGGGAGGGGAGGGAGGGGAGGGCAGGGGAGGGAGGGGAGGGGAGGGCAGGGGAGGGGAGGGGAGGGGAGGGCAGGGAGGGGAGGGGAGGGAGGGCAGGGGAGGGGAGGGGAGGGCAGGGAGGGAGGGGAGGGGAGGGGAGGGAAGGAGATGAATCGAAGGGCAAACCGTGAAATAACAAGGAAAGATGGGTGGGGCGGGTGACGACGGCGCGAGGGAAGGCCGAAGAGGGGAAGGTGGGAGCACAAATTCCGATGCGTAGAAGGAAACAAAGGAAGGGAGGTGAAAACCATGCGAAAGGGGATAGAAAGGCGAAAAAACAGGGCAGATCACAGCTCACCAAGACCACACAGCCGCCATGACACTCCACTCGACTCACCAACAGCCAGCAGGAGGGGGGGAGAGAGAGGGGGGAGAAAGAGAGAGAAAGAGAGAGAGAAAGAAAGAAAGAGAGAGAGAAAGAGAGAAAGAGAGAAAGAGAGAAAGAGAGAAAGAGAGAAAGAGAGAGAGAGAGAGAAGACACAGAAGACACAGACAAAGACAGCAGTTTACACGTGTAATGTCGATGGCCTCATGTCTCAAAGACATTGAATTGCATTCCTTAATCGATGTAATCAGAATCACTGGACGTTGAGGTGAAAATCTGTCGCACAAAAGGCACATTGTGCGAATCCAACACAGATCCACGGAGAAACAGCATACAAAGCCCCGACGCAGGGATGCACATCCGTCTTGCAGGGCTGGGTATCAGAGAGAAATCTGATTTGTTCGAGTTTGAAAAATCCACTTAACCCACCAATAATGAACTGCTGCTGAAATACAGTCGAGAACACAAAGACAGCTTGTTTTGTCTCCAGTTTGCTCATATAGGCAAGAGATATCAACTCTCAAAGGCAAACCTGAACATGATTATGTCGACTTGCAGCATATGTGCATGGAGAAACAATCTCAGATTGTTACCCACTTGGTGTGTGTTATATATCAAGTTGGTTACTGATGGGAATGTCCGACTGTCCAATTTAAATGTACATACCTCCGATATCAGAGAAGGAAGACCCAGGCACCAAGTCGGACGAGGTAAAGCTTAGGAGCTTCTCGGAATGACGAAGCGAACTTTTGCCAGACTGGATGTAAGAACGCCACCTCTTGTGTTCAAAACATTGATAAGACCCCATTTTGGGATATGGGAATATTATATGGCATCTTTGTTGGAAGACAGATGTGGAGGAAGTTGAAGAAGGGGCAACAAAGACGATATCAGGACTGTGAGATTTACCATTGCTCAAAAAGCTCAGAGATCTTGGACCTTTACTCGCTTGTCTCCAGGTGGAGGAGAGGAGATGTCATCACAGTGCCCAAGATCCTGAATGAACTCAAAAAAACATTGCTTGAAATTATTCGAGGGTAGATGCCACTTTGACTAACGGAACGACCTCTTCAGTAACCGGGTGGTATCAGACTGGACCAGCTGACTTCAGGAGGTTGTGGAAACAACTACAGTAGATTCTTTCAAAACCAAGCTGTCAAGCACTGGTGGTGAGGGGACGTTTTCCACGAAAACTAGAACGAAGCGCTTCCCACCGAAAGGAAGGTTGAAAAATGGTGAAAAGTTCCACCAGGAACGACCCAATATCCAATTTTCAGTTCATTTTTTTCCACATTATGACCCCAAGTCTCCACCCCCTGGGGCATGAACTTGGGGATCAAATCCCCCCCCCCCAAAAAAAATCGTTATATATTTCACGTCCCCCAATATTTATTTGTTCGTACACAGCCTGTGACTGCTTGGCTGCACAATTTTTCTGGGGGCATGGCTGTACTACTGATGCAGTGCCCCTATTACCAGTCAGCTGGTCCTCATTTTTCCGACCTCAGAACGATGGCAAGTCGAGTCATCCCACCTGGTCTTTATTCAACGGGACAAAAAAAGGACTTGAACTCAACACCCGAGGATCCTGGGATCTTAAGCCAGCCATCTCAACCGTTTGTCCTCCAATGTCGAATGCATATACAAAGTTTCATTAATAAAGGTTTTCATTAAACACAGCTTCATTAAAGTATACATTATAGTAAAAATAAACCTGCCGTCACTGGTCTTTTTTGTGGTAGGCACGTGATAGCACTGGACCAATCATGTTCGGTGATGTACATCAGGCTGCGTCGCTCATACTCGGCGGCACGTGATAGCGCTGGACCAATCATGTTCAGTGATGTACCTCATGTGCATCGCTCATACTCGGCGGCACGTGATAGCACTGGACCAATCATGTTCGGTGATGTACCTCATGTGCATCGCTCATACTCGGCGGCACGTGATAGCACTAGACCAATCATCTTCGGTGATGTACCTCAGGCTGCGTCGCTCATACTCGGCGGCACGTGATAGCGCTGGACCAATCATGTTCAGTGATGTACCTCATGTGCATCGCTCATACTCGGCGGCACGTGATAGCACTGGACCAATCATGTTCGGTGATGTACCTCATGTGCATCGCTCATACTCGGCGGCACGTGATAGCACTAGACCAATCATCTTCGGTGATGTACCTCAGGCTGCGTCGCTCATACTCGGCGGCATCGGCTTCATTTTTTAACCCCCTAATGTTTGCTCATTCGCTCGTGATAGCGAGCTAGAAAGTATAGCGATCCAGAGTCATGTATACTAAGTACAATATAGCTGAGTTTCTTGGACCGTTGATGCTTCGTCTTGGAGGAGATAAACAAACAAACAGCTCCATTGTACAGGATGTTCCAAAAGTCTCCACACATCGGGAAAATTAACACTTCCAGAAAAATGTCTCCCGAAATTCTTCATACATACATAGCTTATATCTTCTTTTTATTTTTCAGATTCCCGAAAAGAATGCCTGTTGTCAAAAGAAGAACGTATTGGAATCATTCTCATGGCTGGTTCGGAAATCTGTCGCAAGGATACAATCGACTTTAACAGGAAACATGGCGAGCACGTCACACACGTCACACACGTCACACACGACACACACGTCACACACGACAAGATTCACAACATGGATCATTTACAGGTACACATTTGAAGTTTAATTACTTACATAATGCCAGATGTGTTGACACGAGTTCACCATGAATGGGAGAGATGACTTCGTGTGTGTTTACAAAGTAATGGAAATCATGTAGAGAACGTTTTGTAAATAAAGTTACATTTTGATAAAAGTGTTAATTTTCCCGATGGATGGAGACTTGGGACACCTTGTAGTATCGAGAGCAGCAAATACCACCCGTCGCTTCGATGATGGTAATATGAAGGGAGGGGGGGGGAGAAAAAGAGGGGAAAAGAGGGAAAGAGGGGTAGTGGAGAGAGAGAGTGGTGAAAGTGAAGAGGTGAATGGGAAAGGAGAGAGGAGGGGTGGGGGAGCGAGGAGGGGTGGGGAAGAGAGGAGGGGTGGGGGAGCGAGGAGGGGTGGGGAAGAGAGGAGGGGTGGGGGAAGGGAAGACTGTGAGGTGAGAGGAAAGGAAGGCAGACGTGCGGTGGAGCGTTAATTACGATTCATCAAAATGATTCTGCATAGAATAACAGTGAAGATGGAAACAAAATGTCTGAAATCCATTCTCTACCAGTCATACTATAAACACGGTCTGGAGACAAACTCCCATCAGGAGACAAACTCCTGTCCAGACAAGTCCGGAGACAAACTTCCATCCGGAGACAAACTCCTGTCCAAACAAGTCTGGAGACAAACTCCTGTCCAGACAAGTCCAGAGACAAACTCCCATCCGGAGACAAACTCCTGTCCAGACAAGTCTGGAGACAAACTCCCCTCCGGAGACAAACTCCTGTCCAAACAAGTCCGGAGACAAACTCCTGTCCAGACAAGTCCGGAGACAAACTCCTGTCCAGACAAGTCCGGAGACAAACTCCTATCCGGAGACAAACTCCTGTCCAGACAAGTCCGGAGACAAACTCCTGTCCAAACAAGTCCGGAGACAAACTCCTGTCCAGACAAGTCTGGAGACAAACTCTTGTCCAGACAAGTCCAGAGACAAACTCCCATCCGGAGACAAACTCAAGTCCAGACAAGTCCGGAGACAAACTTCCATCCGGAGACAAACTCCTCTCCAAACAAGTCTGGAGACAAACTCCTGTCCAGACAAGTCCGGAGACAAACTCCCATCCGGAGACAAACTCCTGTCCAGACAAGTCTGGAGACAAACTCCTGTCCAGACAAGTCCGGAGACAAACTCCTGTCCAGACAAGTCCGGAGACAAACTCCTATCCGGAGACAAACTCCTGTCCAGACAAGTCTGGAGACAAACTCCCATCCGGAGACAAACTTCTGTCCAAACAAGTCCGGAGACAAACTCCTGTCCAGACAAGTCTGGAGACAAACTCTTGTCCAGACAAGTCCAGAGACAAACTCCCATCCGGAGACAAACTCCAGTCCAGACAAGTCCGGAGACAAACTTCCATCCGGAGACAAACTCCTCTCCAAACAAGTCTGGAGACAAACTCCTGTCCAGACAAGTCCGGAGACAAACTCCCATCCGGAGACAAACTCCTGTCCAAACAAGTCCGGAGACAAACTCCTGTCCAGACAAGTCCGGAGACAAACTCCTGTCCAGACAAGTCCGGAGACAAACTCCTGTCCAGACAAGTCCGGAGACAAACTCCTGTCCAGACAAGTCCGGAGACAAACTCCTGTCCAGACAAGTCCGGAGACAAACTCCTATCTGGAGACAAACTCCTGTCCAGACAAGTCTGGAGACAAACTCCCATCCGGAGACAAACTCCTGTCCAAACAAGTCTGGAGACAAACTCCTGTCCAGACAAGTCTGGAGACAAACTCCTGTCCAGACAAGTCCAGAGACAAACTCCCATCCGGAGACAAGCTCCTGTCCAGTCAAGTCCGGAGACAAACGCCCATCCGGAGACAAACTCCTATCCGGACAAGTCCGGAGACAAACTCCTGTCCAGACAAGTCCGGAGACAAACTCCCATTCGGAGACAAACTCCTGTCCAGACAAGTCCGGAGACAAACTCCCATCCATAGACAAACTCCTGTCCAGACAAGTCCAGAGACAAACTCCTGTCCAGACAAGTCCGGAGACAAACTCTCATCCAGAGACAAACTCCTGTCCAGACAAGTCCGGAGACAAACTCCTATCCGGAGAGAAACTCCCGTCTGGACAAATCCGGAGACAAACTCCTGTCCAGACATAAATACCACCCAGACGCATCCAGAGCCAAGCTGGCCAGACAGAAACACCGCTCGGACACGTCTGGAGACAAACTCCCATCCAGACATAAACACCGCCTGGACACATCCAGAGACAAACCCTGCCCGAACACGTCCAGAGACAAAGACTGCAAAGACATAACCACTGTCCGAATATGTCCAGAGACAGAGAGAGTGAGAGAGAGGGAGAAGAGGGGAGAGGGAGAGGAGGGGAGAGGGAGAGAGAGAGAGAGGGAGATGAGGGTAGGGGAGTTAGCAGAGAGAATGTTATGCTTTTCAACAACACACACACACACACACACACACACACACACACACACACACACACACACACACACACACACACACACACACACACACACACACACACACACACACACACAAACACACACACACACACACACACACACACACACACACACACACACACACACACACACACACACACACACACACACACACATCCACGGCCGATATCGGCATTTTTTAGGGAATCAGCAGGTTGGAGTAAGTGTGATTACCAACTACAGTACTTACTGTATACAACCCAAAAACCTTCAGTAGCTTTCATCAAAAAACAACGTTACATTTATACAGACGTTTCAGGGATGTGTTCACAAACATTATTCTTTATAAACATCTGCATGTGACAGGTGGGAAAAAAATTTCTTTCGGTAATTTAGAAAACATGTAAATACGGCAAACGGCTCAGAAATCGGGTGTTATTTCATAACAACTCGCTCAGAATGACGGAGCATGAACCACTCGCTCAGAATGACGAAGGATGAACCACTCGTTTAGGGTGACGGAGCACGAATCACTTGATCAGGGTGACGGAGCACGAACCACTCGATCAGGGTGACAGAGCACGAACCACTTGATCAGGGTGACAGAGCACGAACCACTCACGCAGGGTGACAGAGCACGAACCACTTGATCAGGGTGACAGAGCACGAACCACTTGATCAGGGTGACGGAGCACGAACCACTTGATCAGGGTGACAGAGCACGAACCACTTGATCAGGGTGACAGAGCACGAACCACTCACGCAGGGTGACAGAGCACGAACCACTTGATCAGGGTGACGGAGCACGAACCACTTGATCAGGGTGACGGAGCACGAACCACTTGATCAGGGTGACAGAGCACGAACCACTCACCCAGGGTGACAGAGCATGAACCACTTGATCAGGGTGATGGAGCACAAACCACTTGATCAGGGTGACAGAGCACGAACCACTCGCTCAGGGTGACAGAGCACAAACCACTCATTCAGGGTGACGGAGCACGAACCACTCACTCAGGCTGACAGAGCACGAACCACTCGCTCTGAATGATGTGGCGGGCAAATGCATCCACCGTGAGTGAACAATTCGCTCAGAATGACGTCGCGCGGTACCACTATCGACTGCAAGGCATTCGGTAAGTGGCTTAAGCACTCAAGCAAGCACTCCAATTAAATGGTTGATAAGGAATGGCTGGCCAGGCTGTCGCTGTATATCATAAAATATATCTTTAACTTTAAAGCCGGTCTTCACCTTGCACGCAGCAGTTATGAATTAAAATGAATTTGTTCAAATAATGACTTTATCCACAAAAGCGTTGCAGTTGAATGCAGAACAACCTTGGAGACATTGCAAAGTTCAATCACCCAAGAAATAAACATTGCAGATAATCCGCCATCTTGCCTGCTCATCTGTGTACGCGTCACGTGGTACATCGGTTCAGGGTCCACGCAAACGTTATAACTTTATTTTAAAAGGCTGTTTTTCACCAGATTTGCTTTGATTCCCTGAAGAGCACCTCACGAAACCTCCGAAAATATAGAAAAAGATCTGGCAGACCCTGTGGATAGGCAGTCCCTCTGGGGGACAGGGCGTGAGGTCCAGCATTGAATGCATTTAATCATATAACTCAATGAAGCTGGTTAATTTTGGCACGTTCCAACATTTTTTCTTCACTCAATATAATTCTCCAAACAGTAGAAAAAGATGTTTAATGCTTTGGAAATTTCACATATTCTTGTGTATATATGGAGAAGGATGGACCATCGTCTTGCTTGCTTAAAGTAAATATGTGTCGGCTTAGTTATAAGACTCATTATTTCTTTAAATTATCAGATTTCACAACAGATTTCAACACTTATTTCGTCAGGACGATATCCGATCCTCAAAACCGAAATAATACTTTGATGATGTACTTTAATTAGTCCGTGAGAGTAGATCGTGGAAAATCGTATCGTATAATGCATGAAATCGCTCCAAGCTCCCAATTGGAAAACTATAGTTCTTACAAAAGCAATGTACACAACGATTCGTAACTATGATGATCAGGCATTCGATATGAGTGAGAAAAGTGAAAAAAATTTTATCGTGAAGAAATCGTTGTGGCCTGTTCCAAGTCAAGGCATGGTTGAGAAGGCCATAAAATATGGTGGCTTCAGATCCCAGCGAGGTAACCCAGTTTATCCAGCGAGTTTACCCTTACGCCTTAAGACCCCATCGAGAGCGGTAATCGAGGATCGTCTGACAAAGGATATAATTAAATAAGGCCATTAATTATCTTCAAATGGGGTGTTTTAATTAACACAAACACCCAATTTTCACTCATGCACTTCCTTGGAGTTTTCTTAGTGTGCATGCAAAGTGTTTCAGGCTGCTAGGTTTTATGGTTTTGGAGTTATGGAGAAGGCACACACTCTCTCCCTCTTCCAAATCCTGGTGGCATCTCATCAAATCTGTTTCTGGTGTATGTTCCCCCTCCATTACCTCAAATGGCCCCACTGCTGACACCGCACATGAAAAGGCTGAATGCCTAAACTCATTGTTTGCATCTAAACTGAAACCGATCGGTTTATATCTGAAACCCATCGCTTTCCATACCCACCTTACCCAGTCACACCCAGCTGTCCCTAGACTCTGTTTCCTTCTCTTCTGACAAAGTGGAGAGCTTGCTGTCAAACCTCGACTCAGATTCTGCAACCGGTCCAGACGGCATCAGCCCACATGTCCTAAAAACCTGCTCTGCTGCTCTTGCTCACCCTCTCTCTGTTCTATTCACCCTCTCATTTGTTCAAGGTCATCTGCCATCTGCTTGGAAATCAGCAAACATCATTGCCCTGCACAAAAAAGGTACAAAAACAGATCCCTACAGCTGCAGACCAATCAGCATTCTCCCAATCATCAGCAAGGTTATGGAATCCATCATCGCTTATAACATTAAATCCTTCCACTTCTCCAATGCCTTGATTTCCAATCATCAATTTGGTTTCAGACCAGGTCACTCTAAATCCAGACATGAAATCAGAGCCATGTCCTGAGACATATCGTGTGCTTTTGACATGGTCTGGCACCCTGCCCTGCTCACGAAACTCTCTTCCTATGATATCCAAGGCCATCTCCACTCATGGCTCGCAGACCTCCAATCCTGTCGCAGCCAATGTGTGGCCCTAAATGGAGTTCTTTCATCCCCTCTTCCTGTCCAGACTGGAGTTCCTCAAGGCAGCGTTCTGAGCCCTGTTGTTTTTCTGGTTTTCATCAATGATCTCTCTGACTCTCTGGAAAATCCTCTTTATCTCTTTGCTGATGACTCCACCCTCTGCCGTACCATCTGTCATCCCTCAGACCAGGAAGCAACAGCTTCTTCCTCTCTGCAGATCTGGATAAAATCACAAACTGGTTCAACACGTGAACCATGTCTTTCAATCCGGACAAATCTCACACTCTCACTATGTCTCTCCAAAAGGACCATTTGGACCCCCCCCCATCCACTTTCTCAAAAATCCTCTGGAAGAGGTCCTTTCATTCAAGCTTCTGGGTCTCACTATCTGCCATGATCATTCCTGGTATCTCCCATGGTGGGCCTCTCTCTCTTTGGGCCTCTCTCTCTCTCACCGCAGGCAGGTCAGTGGTCTTTTTGTCTCCTACCGTCTTCTCGCCCTCCCCCTGCTCTGTCTGCATTATGTCCCCATATTTCCGCATGGTGCTCAAGGTCCGCCAGCAACGCCCTTCTGGTAAAACTACCAAAATCACGAATCACTGCTCACTTTCACTCTTTTTCCCCACCTTTGGCCTAAACTCCCAAATTCTCTTCAATCACATTCTTCCCTCCAGGCCTTCAAAACATCTGTTCACCACCTCTTCTTATCGTCCTCCATCCAAAACCATGATCTTTTCTACCCCCGTTAATTCACCCCAAACCCACCTCCTTCAAATTCCCAGCTTTCCTTCCTGAAAGTCCCTGTAATGTCCATCTTGTATACCCCACGTTCCCCACCCCTTCCCACTCCCTTCCACAGATCTCCGAATGTCTCTATTCCCCACTGTTTTGTCCTTCCCTCTCCCACCTCTCTTGTCTCCTGCCCCCACCCTTGTTGTGCATTGTGTGTTAGCTGTCATACGAGCCTCGACGATGTATACAAAAAAAAACACAAAATAAAATCAAAACTCACACACACACTGACATTTATTAGTGTAGATACATTTAATAGTTGGAGCCATAGTCACATGACTTCTACACGGGCGCAGTCATCCTGGATTTCCCTTCAGCACACAGGGCATGTCAATTGAGAATGGTCTTGTTTTCAGTTGTATTCATCCAAAAATGGCAGAGGTGCTGTTTTAAACCTTTACTAGAATATAAGACCCGTCGCTTCACTGACAGAAATACTAATCTTTGCTGTGAGGGCTAATTATCAATGGAGCAAGAAGAAAAAGGATTCCTGGGAGGGCGGGGAGAACCAGCTTCGTAAATTGGCGTTTGCAGTTTCGCCATGTGTATCCATAATTTTTTTTTTTTTTAATCATTAATTGTCGGTTAAAATACACCAAGGTTTGTGCAAGTTTGGTACCATGAAGGGACCCCACGTTTGGTGAAAAGGCAACTCGTGCGGCCATTACATCAGAGTTGCTGGGACACAACCGGTGGGAGATTTCTTGAAGAAAATCGTGACATGCTAACAGACCTGGGTGTATCATTTCATACCAGAGTCAAAGTGGGCCAATGGAGACATTCTTAACCCTCCCCTAAAGCTGTAAGGTTTATCCGGTATGAGTTTTATGCATGATTTGAAGGGGTTAATAGAAAATGGAATTTCTTCACACGGAAAATGCCGTCAATGCACTTTTATTTGTGTACATTGTCGAGGCTCGTGAATGAACTTGAGTATAATTGAATGGGGGAAACACCAACAGCAGAGTTCGTGAAAACACGATCAAGGGGAGGGAGTAGAAGGACACAGGACTGATTGAATGAAGTGAGAAAGCAATGCAGACTACAGCTCAATGTGTTGTCGCAGAGCATAACTTTACTGCATGATAATGTTCACTGCATGATAATGCATGATAATGTTCACTTTACTGCATGATAAGCTGGCACTCATTTTGCCGAACTCGGAAGGATGACAGGCAGCCAACCCCACCTGGTATTAATTCAACAGCCGAGTGAGATTTGAACTCAGGACCCGAGGATCCCAAGCTCACCACCCTAACCATTAAGCCAACACCAGGCACACACAAGGTGAATGTGACTACAATACTGGAGATGGGTTGAGAATCTAGACCTGTCACCTTGACAAGATTTCATTATTTTAATCTCTTTGACCACTCTTGAAAAATAACATCTGCGTGGGATCGTTTCGGAAAAATGAAGACGTCAAAACACTTGTCCTGAAATGGCTGCGTCTCTATCCCAAAGGTTTCTTATGTAAATAGAATCAAGGTGTTACCTTGTCCCATCAATCGAATGGGACGAGTGTGTACGAGTATCAAGGGAATACCTTGAGAAGGAATAGGTGAAGTTTCTCAACTCCCTTGTGCTTTTTGATTCTCTAAAAAAAAAAGTCGACATCTTGAGCAACCTTCATAGATGTAATCAGGGCAAATATGGAGGTGGTGTGGTGGAAATGGTTCAACTATGGCCATCACAAAGTAGGACAGTCATTTCGGACTGTATTGCTGGACAAACTAAACTGTAATTGCAGCAGCCACGTGAATTGTATCAGCAGATGATGTATCCGTGTTTTCTTGTTCCTCAAACGAAGCCAAATGGATGGAAGTGGCTTCCACAGCCTTGGAGGTTTTCTTATTCTCCTTTCATGTGTAACACATGGCTGTGAATGGCTTCACTGGCTCAGGAGACAGCTGTGCCGCTGATGCAACGCCCTCTGTATGGTAAGGCAAGCATTTGTAATTAGTTTATGGTGCCGACAATAACTCTCGCCGACTCTTCACGAAGGACACCGTGGGATATTTAAGGTCCATCAACTAATTATGGCAGACAGGACGTCCAGTTTAACATCCATCCGATGGATGGCACACACATTGGTGCCTCACCCTGTCTGTGAAACACCAGGATGACAGCTTGTAACTGGACCTGGAACATAAACGACATGCTCAGATCCTATTAGCCCAATGTCATGGTGAGGTCGGTGAAGTGTAAGTGCAGAGGACAGACAGGAGAGAAAACTCCTGTACAAGTTTGTCTGATAGTCCTCTGCAGTCTTTGATATGAGTGCTTTGACATGAACCCAAATACCTCATAATGTAAATTTTACACAGAACGGATTTATAAAGCGAAGGGTTTCCGAGTCAATTATTGCTTCAGTAACCGAGATGAACTCCAAATAGGAGATTACACAATATCATCATAGTCCCGCTATGAACAGAAACAAAACAAATAATCAACCTCAAGTATAATTTATTACAACATTCATTTAGTAAAGGTGCAACAGGTGCAGGCAGTGGTGGAGGTGTAGTAGGTGCAGGCAGTGACGGTGCAGCAGGTTTCGGGAGTGGTGGTACAGTGAGTGTAGGGAGTGGTGAAGGTGCAACAATAGAAATTGGTAGAAATGAGGTATGGGAGATAGTTTTTGTGGGTGATGAAATTATTAAATGTCGATTCTTCATTCTGCATGAAGGATCATAGACAGAATTCTGTGCAGTTTTGAAGGAGCAGGAGATGGGGACATTGAAGGAAGGGTAAACGATATCGTATCGGGTCATGGCAGAAAGAAGTTGGTTGTGGTACACCTAGGAGTGAATTATATCGAGAACGTTTAACTCAGAGGTTTTGAAAAATAGATACAGGATATTGGGTCAGCGGCTGAAAGCAAAGGGTTGTGAGGTCATGTTTTCTGGGATTCTCCAAAGATTAGGAAAAATATAGAAATTATGAGCAGAGCAATAGACATCAACCAATGGCTGGAAGAATGGTGGAGGGAGGAAGATTTTACATTTAAGAAGCAGTGGGAATCATTTAGGAGACAAAGGGAGTGTTTCCAGAATGATGACAGTATGTAAAATAGAAAGGGGGCAGCAAGGTTTGCAGTGGGAATTGAGGAAGGAATTCAGGCTTTTTTCGGTCAGTGGAGGGTGGGGAAGCTATAAAGGAAGGAACGGATGAAGTAATTGTGATGAGTAAGGCCAGGCAGAAAAATAGAATTTCAGGAAGAGAAAAATTAAGCATGTTCTATACCAATGTCGGGAGTTTAAGTAGATAAGGCTCCGAGGTCAGATAATATGCACTCGAGAGTATTGAGGGAGGTGGCTGAGCAGGTAAGCGAGATGTTAACGTATATTTTCAAGAGTTCACTGCAGTCAGGACAGGTACCGGAGGATTGGAGAGCAGCAAATGTTACACCATTATTTAAGAAAGGATCCAGAGAAGAATTGGGAAACTATAGATCTGTTAGTTTGACTTCAGTTGTGGGGAAGGTGTTGGAGACATTAGTTAAGGACCAGATGAGGAACCATTTAAATAAATACAAACTAATTAAAGGTAGTCAGCATGGGTTTACCAAAGGTAGTTCCTGTCTAACAAATATTTTAGAGTTCTATGAAGCAGTGTCTGATTGGGTGGATGAGGGAAAGGCAGTGGACATAGTATATCTTCACTTGAAGAAGGCATTTGATAAGGTTCCACATCAGAGGTTGTTAGCCAAAGTGAGGGCCTGTGGAGTGGCTGGTCAGGTAGCTAATTGGATGGCAAACTGGCTTAGTGGTAGGAAGCAGAGTGGCTGTGAGTGGGAGGATGTAAGTTGTGGGGTAGTTCAGGGATCAGTACTCGGACCATTATTATTCATTATTTACATCAATGATTTGGACAATGGGGTGAAGCGTAGGCTTTCCAAATTTGCAGATGACACAAAGCTTGGAGGTGAGGTGGACAGCAGGGGGTGGGGTGATCAGATTCAGGAAAGTATTGATGCTTGCATAGATTGGGAAAAAGATTGGCAGATGGAATTTAACCTGAGCAAGTGTAAGGTGTTGGGATGGGAAAAAACAATGAAAGCAAGTGAAATCCTTCAATACAGCGCGTGTGGTGAAGCAAATGAGTACACTAATGTTAAAATATGCAATTTATGCTTATTCAGTTGAAAAACAATTAAAAAGCGTACTTAATATTTGAAATGTAAAAATCTTGTTATTATTGTGATAAGCACCTTTATATATATATATAACAGAAGGAATGAAACCGTTCGATACAGCGTGGCAGGGGACCGCAAAAGAATGATAGCATAAGAAGAACTTAGCTTTCAGCATTCGGCGATCGACGCGAAATGCGATGGTGGGCGGAAGTGACGTCTTTCGTTCGTTCGTAAATGAGGGGCGCATTTCTTCGTTTTTTTTTCCGTCAAGCAATAAATTAAATGGTTTTCACATATACAACACATTAGTTTCACAAATTTCCATTGAACTACTCGGGTATATCCGTCAATTGTTGCCATTTCCGTCGAGGTTACGCACTGCAATCAAAAGTGGTGGTATTAACATTGTACAGGAATTTAGTGAGGGCCACATCTAGAATAGTGTGCCGTTTTGGTCACCACAGCTCAGAAAGGACATAGATGCCATAGAGAGGGTTTAGCACAGGGCGACAAGATTGATTTCAGGCCTAGCTAGACTCAACTATGAGGAGCGGCTGAAGGAGACAGGGCTTTATACACTAGAAAGGAGGCGGTTACAAGGAGATATGATTGAGATGTTTAAGATAATGAAAGGTAGAGATAAAATAATTTCAGAAGAATTGTTCAACAGAGTAGACAGTGACAGAACCAGGGGCCATAGCCTAAGAGTAAAGAGGAGAGTCAAGACGGTAGTAAGGCAGGGGATTTTTACTCAGAGAGTAGTTAATGCATGGAATGGTCTCCCTGGAATGGTAGTGGTAGCAGAAACAGTGGATAAGTATAAATTAGAATGAGATAGGTACCTGGAAGTTATGGAGATAGAGGGGTATGGGGATGTTAAGACTTTTAGGTAGCTTGAGCATTGACGGGTGGGTGATTGTGTGCATGTGTACAGAATGCTGTTGGTATGGGTCTTGTCAGGGGGTGTTGTGGTTGATGTGTTTTTTTTTTAAACCAAGCCCATGGCCCCTCCCCTGAGGAAAAAATATATGCAATAAAAAATACAAAAACTTCAAAAAAAACCCCCACAAAAACACTTTATTTTAAAAAAAAAAACTATTTTTTTTTTTTACATTTCCTTCTTTGGATCTTGTATTGATAAATTAGTGTGGTGTTGATGTGGTGCAGGCATGATGGGCTGAATGGCCTCCACCTGTGTCTAGTTTCCTTGTGTATCATCCTCCCTCCTCCCTCCCCCAAAACGATAAACATGTAAATAATGTTTACACCATTTGCAGTAAAGCTGAAGGACAGATATGTTTTAAACAGAAACACACCATCCTCGAGTGTCAAACATCCACATAGATGGACATATAATGAAGCAGTCGACGAATGGGGAAAATCTCTACAGGGCCATCGAGATGCAGAAACCTTGCCAGCAGGTCATGCTGCTGTAAACTCTTCATCACTAGGTGGGAAAGAAGAAAGGAGGGATGGGGAGGGAAATATATATATATATATATTTTTTTTAATAAACAATCTGGAAACAACCTGCAGGAGTGACCATGGATTAAAAGCACATCATACGACAATGGACAACGGACATGCTATTTCAGGAGCCCACACCTGGTTACCTGTCCCACGTCTGGCCTGGATGATTTCTCATTCCTTCACACAACTTTTCCCTCGTCTGCGGAACAGACGCTCACAGTCTTTCTTCCCTCATCTTTCAAGATCACTGCTCATCTCATGGTTTCTCCGATACCCACTTCCAAAGTATTCTGCTCTTGCTGAGCCTCCAACTCCTCTTCCTCCATCCCACTCCTCTTCTCGTGCTCCAATGTTTGTGGGTTATTTATCTGTCTGATCCCGATGCCCATTTGGCAACATACTGCACTCTGCTGTTTAGCTCCTCCATAAACCTCGATTTCTGTCTCAAATAAATAATCATTTAAT
The DNA here is from genome assembly GCF_056783735.1 of Eptatretus burgeri. Lineage (NCBI taxonomy): Eukaryota > Metazoa > Chordata > Myxini > Myxiniformes > Myxinidae > Eptatretus > Eptatretus burgeri. Next base: position 35,797,488 of record NC_140968.1, read on the forward strand.
GCATTGTATGGGACGTGAACCTGGAACATAAATTACTCGGTGCTCAGATGGGAAATGCCAAACGAGCTAAGCCAAGCATTTCATTGCAATTAAAAACTTTCAAAAGGACATTTTCCACCCCAGAATGCTTTGAGTGCATGTGCAGAAACCCTTAGCGACAACGGTCATCTGGGCAGGGAACGTATATCATGCATACCAGACAAGGATTGTAACCTAAAATGGCTCACAAAACTTCTAAAAGAAGCCAAAAATACTTGGAAAAGTACCGAAGAGAAATCTGAAGTGTGCCTCTGCACAACGAAAGATTTGGAGAACTTTCCAATCATTTTGCCCAAAAAGTTATCGAGCAGCCCGTAATGCAAAAACTGACGATGTGGGCCTGTGGGAAGGCTGTGGATGATGTGTTCTACCCGACCTTCCGATCATCCCTGCCACTGAGTGGACTATGAACCTTGCAATATTGCCTTGTGTAAATATGGCAGACTTGGTAATTTTTTGAATGGATGTTTGCAATCGGAAAGACGATGCAGTCATTCCCAACATGCAGGTACACTTCGGGAGACACCGTATCTGGTTTTGTTGCTTCTTAACACATATGGGAGTCATATCTGGGCCTTATGAATGCAGAGAGTAAGTCTAAAATGATCATATTTACTATTAATCATGTTTGGGAGGAGGGGATGGATGGTGGGAGTGGGAGCTGTATAGGCTGTTGTATATATATATATATATATATATATATATATATATATATATATATATATATATATATATATATATATATATATATATATATATATATTTGTTTGGTTCTGGGACCACAAGAGAAAGTGTATGAGATTTTTGCATCTATTGGTAAAAGGAGCGTGTGTGTGTGTGTGTGTGTGTGTGTGTGTGTGTGTGTGTGTGTGTGTGTGTGTGTGTGTGTGTGTGTGTGTGTGTGTGTGTGTGTGTGTGTGTGTGTGTGTGTGTGTGTGTGTGTGTGTGTGAAATAACCACTGTCACCGCTCACTTGTACTAACAGGAAATGGTAGGAAGTCAACACCTCTCATCCATGGATATTTTTTGTATTCCCTATATTTCTGTGAGTCCAATTTGCATTTGAGAACAAAACAATTATGGTTAACCATAAAAAATTGATGCCTGGTGTTGGCTTAATGATTTGGGTGGTGGGCTTGGGATCTGAGGATCCTGAGTTCAAATCCCACTCTGCTGTTGAATTAATACCAGGTGGGGTTGACTCTGCCTGTCATCCTTCCGAGGTCGGCAAAATGAGTGCCAGCATGCTGGTATACTGTGTCGGAGTGGCGACCCATCCAGGATTGTGTCCAATAGCCAAGGAGACTGCTTAGGCAGCACCAACACTCTGCACAGAGTATGGTCCCAATGGATGGATGGATATTGAAATGGCCACTCTTTGTTCTAAATGATGAAAATTATGATTTGAATCACAGATTTGCTCGGCGAGCAGAACCGAGTCACTGAACACACACACACACACACACACACACACACACACACACACACACACACACACACACACACACACACACACACACACACACACACACACACACACACACACACACACACACATTTGCCATTTCAAGTCTCGAATTGCACAAGGAAACCATTGATAAGAGCAACCTTTCCACTCCTCTATGTACCTGGATTTTGTGTTAACAAATTGGTTTTAAAACACAATGTATTTACTGCGAAAATTGTTATACATTTGAAAAATCATTCCTTTAGTTTATTTAACTTGGAGACAAATCACCATGACACTCCCAAGATCAAAACAGGCTGGTAAAGACCAATTAAAAAAAACCGAAAACATTACATGAAACGCTTGGTTATCGATTGGAGGAGCAATTCCCAACCAGGTGCCGTTGCTTAGAGTTTAACCCCGGTGTGATTAATTGCTTATGCATTCCTGGATGGCTGTAAGGTCTCCATTGCGTCAATCATCCCAGATAAATTACTCAGGACCTGCAATAAGGAATCCTCTCGAGGTCAAAACCTGCATTTGGCCAACATTTTCGAGTCTAACAACACCAACACTGTTACCCCAACTTGCTCCCCTGCCCTTCAATTATATCAACTACAAAATTCTCAAAGGACACTGCTAAGTCAAGCCTGGACATGTTCAAGTTCCATCATAGCAATTCCGTGTTCTGTGCACCTGCATCGCACACATCAGGTATACAGGACTTGAGCAAGTTGAACCATGCAATGGTTTATGGCACTTCTTGATAACCATCATGGAAGGGGGAAAAAAAAAAATTGCCAATTTCATTTTCTCGATGGCAGTGGCAATGATACAAGTATTGTAAACGATGCAAGATTGCTTTAGCCTGTAGTTATAGCTTTAATAACTATACTTGGTTTGTAAACTAGAGCTTGAATGAGAAGGCATTTAAAATGAGAAGAGGGAGATTTATATTCTCATGCATTATTTGGACATTCCTGTCAATGTTTGTACATTCAAAAAGAACGGTCTTACGTTTGGAAACACCCTTGCAAGACACTAAAAGCGACACTGACCCCTCCGAAGTTGAAACCGAGGTCTGTACGGCCACACAAAGCAGTCGGAATGTGTGCCAAAAATAATAAAGACCGCACCTTCTCCAGTGAGGAAGAAGAATTCAACCTCACAATGAGATGGAGTTTTGCACCGAGGCGACAAAAAGCTAAAGGGGTGTCGGCTGCCCCAAAACCAACAACAACTAAGCTCCAGACCAATAGATAGGGCTAAAGTGGAGTGTAGAGGAGAAGACGACCTTCTACTGTGAGGTGCATTCTGCGCATGAGGTGTGGGGAATGCACAGAAAGGGAAAAACGATTCACGGAACAACTTGGTTATTGAAACGTGAGCCTTTACCGAAACGGAGGTGGATACGATGAATCCTGGGAAGACTAGGTTCCACTTTCTGAAACCCGCAAATGGAGATTACAACCAAGGAGAGTACCAAGTGAAACAACCAATGCACAGGAATGTAGGACTCGGCAGTGTAATGGTGAGGGTGTTGCTCTGAGTCTGGGAGGTTGGTGGTTCTAACCCCAGCCGAGTTGAAGTACCAAAGACTTAAAAAAATTCTATGTACTGCTTCCTTGCTTGACACTTCACATTTAAAAAGGATAGCGCATGGACAAACAACAACAGGTTGGGAACAATTATGCAGGCTTCGTGGGCCTAATGGCCTCCTCATGCGATGAAGTTCCTTGTAAAGGAACTTATATTTATAGGAGAGTTTAAACCCCACAGGAACAGTGCAACAAACATGACAAAATACCTCCCCTTAAAAAGGACACTTTGAGCAGTACAAGTGATTCAGAGTTTTAAAAGTCTTTCATAACATTATCTTGTGACCGTCCTGCAAATAAATCATTCAAATAGCAAATACACACTGATCTGAAAAACAAAAACTGTAAGTGTTGCTTGGGTTATTGGTAGTTTGGAAACCTTGCCTTTGCCTTGGTCTGCACAGGAATGTACAGTTTAAACTCTGAAGGTAACTCGTCCTCAGAGTACAGGCGATCGGAGAAGTACACTCTTCGAATGCGGCAGTTCGCATGGATCTACAGAGGTGGCACAGCACACCAATAAACCAATAAAAGTACCGGTTCTGCTTTACCCTTAATCCTCAAAACCCTCTGTTATACTATTTCCACTTAATTCTTGCATTTCTCATCATCGCTATACCTGAAC
>NC_140968.1:35803696-35821196 GCF_056783735.1 Eptatretus burgeri
TCCACCGAACAGTGATGACTCCATCTACACCTCACTATCCGAAAACATGGACCATCTTCTATCTTCTCATCCAAACTCTCTCTTCCTCTTATGTGGTGACTTCAATTGTCATCACGCCAGTTGGCTAGGTGTGGGTACCTCTCTCACCTGCCATGGCACCTCAGCAAAAGCTTTCTGCGACTCATTGGGACTGACTCCATCGGTCAACTTCCCGACCCGGATCTCAACCAATGGTACTCCATCTCTTCTGGATCTGATTTTGACAAATTTCCCTGACAATATCTGCTGCTCTTCCTTCGCTCCAATTGGTTCTTCTGACAATGTCCTTGTCAAAGTGGACATCTCTCTGGCTGTTATCAGAGAACCACCTCACCGCCGTCGAGTCTGGCATTTCACTCAAGCCGACTGGCAGGGTCTCCGAGCAGCCATCAAACTTACAGACTGGTCTCCTATCACTACTTTCTCAAACATCAACTCATCCTGGGAATTCTTTCAAAGAAACTTGCTCTCCCTCATGCACAGATTTATCCCCTCTCGTGTTCAGTTGTCTTACCCTTCCTCCCGCCCTTGGTTTACTGAAGCTTGTGGCGAGGCAGTTGTCCTGAAACAACTTGCCTTTGCCTCATGGAAAGCAAACCCAACTGAGGGCAATCTCAGTTCCTTCCACAAAGCTCGGAACAAGTGTGTATCTACCCTCAGGAGAGCCAGAAAACAACATCTTTCTCATCTCAAGTCTGAACTCTCAAACCTCTCTCCCTCCTCAAAATCCTGGTGGCGTTTAATCAAATCTGTTTCTGGTGTATGTTCCCCCTCCATCCCCTCCCTTACCTCAAATGGCCGCACTGCTGATTCCACACGTGATAAAGCTGAATGTCTAAACTCGGTGTTTGCAGCTAAATCTTGTGTCCTAAACCCATCACTATCTCTACCCACTTTACCCAGTCGCACCCAACTGTCCCTGGACTCTGTATCCTTTTCTCCTGACAAGGTGGAGAGCTTGCTTTCAAACCTCGAGTCAGATTCTGCAACCGGTCCAGACGGCATCAGCCCACGTGTCCTCAAAGCCTGCTCTTCTGCTCTTGCTCACCCTCTCTCTGTTCGATTCACCCTCTCATTTTCCCAAGGTCATCTGCCATCTGCTTGGAAATCTGCTAACATCACTGCCCTGCATAAAAAAGGTGCAAAAACAGATCCCTATAACTACAGAACAATCAGCCTTCTCCCAATCATCAGCAAGGTGATGGAATCCATCATCGCCTCAGATATGAAATCCTTCCTCTTCTCCAATGGCTTGATTTCCAATCATCAATTTGGTTTCAGACCAGGTCACTCTACCCTGGATATTCTGCTTCTGCTCTCCCATCAATGGATGGAGGTCCTCAATGCCAGACAGGAAATCCGAGCCGTATCCCTGGACATATCACGTGCTTTTGACACAGTCTGGCACCCTGCCCTACTCACCAAACTCTCTTCCCATGGTATTCAAGGCCATCTCCACTCATGGCTCGCAGACTTCCTCTCCTGTCGCAGTCAACGTGTGGCCCTAAATGGAGTTCTTTCATCCCCTCTTCCTGTGCAGGCTGGAGTTCCTCAAGGTAGCGTTCTGGGCCCTGTTCTTTTTCTGGTTTTCATCAATGATCTCTCGGACTCTCTGGAAAATCCTCTATTTCTCTTTGCCGACGACTCCACCCTCTGCCGTACCATCTGTCATCCCTCAGACCGGCAAGCAGCAGCTTCTTCACTCACTGCAGATCTGGATAAAATCACAAACTGGTCCAACACGTGGAACATGTCTTTCAATCCAGACAAATCTCACACTCTCACTATGTCTCTTCGAAAGGACTGTTTACAAAACCCCCCCATCCACTTTCTTAACAATCCTCTGGAAGAAGTCTTTTCTTTCAAGCTTCTAGGTCTCACTATCTGCCATGACCTTTCCTGGGAAAGTCACATTTCCAACCTCGCCTCAAAAGCCAGTCGCCGACTGGGAATCCTCCGTCGTGCAAAGTCCTTCCTCGGCCCTCTTGAGCTCCTGACTACTTACAAAGCTTTTGTCCGTAGCCTGATGGAGTACTGCTCTCCCCTCTGGGCTGGTGCTCCTGCCTCCCACCTTTCTCGGCTTCACGCTGTCGAAACCAGGGCATTTAAGATCATCGGCATCTCCCGCAATGAAGCTGAGTCTTTGGGCCTCTCACTCAATCACCGCAGGTTGGTCGGTGGTCTTTCTGTCTTCTACCGACTCCTCTCCAGCCTTGCCCCCCTGCTCTCTCTGCGATTTGTCCCCACCACATTTCCACAGGGCGCTCAAGGTCCGCCAACAACCCCCTTCTGGTAAAACTACCAAAATCACGAATCACTGCTCATCTTCACTCTTTCATTCCTCTTTTTTCCCGCCTTTGGAATAAACTTCCTCACTCTATTCTTTCCCATTCTTCCCTCCAGGCTTTCAAAACAGCTGTTCACCACCACCTCTTATCTTCCCCCATCCAAATCCTCGATCTTTTCTACCCCCGATAATCCACCCAAGCCCACTTCCTTCATTTCTCCTACTTTCCTTCCTGAAAGTCCCTGAAATGTCCATCTTCTCTTCGCCATGTTCCCCGTCCCATCCCCATCCCTCTCCCTTCCACAGTTCACGTAATGTGTCTGTTCCCCACTGTTTTGTCCCTTCCACTCCCGCCCCTCTTGTCTCATGCCTCCTTGCTGTGAGTTGTGTGTTAGCTCTCATACGAGCCTCGACCAAGGTATTAAAAAAAAAAAAAAAAAAAAAAATATAGTTGGGTCGGGATTTGAACCCAGGCTAGACAGCTAAGAGATGAGCATTTAGGCCTCCAGACTATCTTGCCAGACCATCTGAACCAGTAATAGGCACCCACAACCACTCTTGACCGTGCTGTGGAATATCGGCTGAGGCCCTCACTTTTTCATCTTCATTCGCTTTTAAATTAGTTTTCTCTGGAACCGCTTAAGCGATTGACACGAAACTTTCAACATCAGAGTGCCAACCCATGGAAAAAAATTTTTTTTAACAAGGTTAGGCTCCTACATGATGATTGGATGGGAAATGCAGCCGGAGTTCCGAAAAAAATCCGTTTTCTGCAGCCATGGGTTGCAGGGTGTTCCAAATATTAGGAATAAACGGCTTCGACCTCACTTCCCTCGGCTTCGGCGAAATCATCTGATAGGAATGGATACTTCAAGAGAAATGAACTCATTTACTCATTTTATACATCGAACACACTCGGAAACGACCAAATGCTCACGCACATTATTGTGCCTGTACACGGGAATGGTGAAAATCAAAATAATAAACCGATAAGGGCTTTTATTTTCTTTTCCACCACATCAGAGTTTGAGTCTGTGAGGCAAGGAATCTGTAAGGGGGTCGAGCATCGCCTGTGGTCAAGTGATTCTCATCCTGCTTACAGGGGAATTCACGCATTGCGTTCCTCCAAGCCCATCCCTCGGTGTTCTGCAGTTAAGAATGGAGAGTGGTGGGCTCTTGACAGGAGTACAAAGTGAAGGCCCGCTGGGCCGGTAACGTTGAGCGGTTGTACCAGGCTAATCCACCAGCTGTTGAGTTGGATGTCCGAGGTGTTACTATCCCTATTGCTGACCCTCCAATCATCTGTGGTCCACCTTTGTTTGTGGAAACAGGCTGAGGTGAACCGGTTGGAGTGGGGTAAAGCTCCAGGGATCTGTGGCATCCATGCCGAACTTCTCAAGGCTGGTGGAAATGCTGCACTCGTGTCGTTGCATGCAGTTCTGTGCTCTTCCTGGAACACAGGCATCATCCCAACTGAATAGAAGATGGGCCTTGTCCCTCTATGGAAAGGGAAGGGTGATCGCCAGGACTTCAACAACCACAGAGGACTGACTCTGCTTTGCTCGGCTGACAAGGTCTTTGCTCGGCTGACAAGGTCTTTGCTCGGCTGACAAGGTCTTTGCTCGGATAATTCTTGAGAGGGTTCACCCCCATCTGTTTGAGCACCAGTGTCCAGAGCAGTCAGGCTTCACACGAAAGTGGTCAACGACTGACCGTATCCTTGCTCTCCAGGTCCTTGCTGGATGCAGACAAGGCTTTTGTCAGGGGCTGCTTGCAGCCTATGTTGATCTCTGCACAGCATTTGATTCAATGAATCGGGATTCCCTCTGGAGAATTCTTGGCCTTCGTGGGGTGCCACCAGAACTGATCAATCTTAAGTCTGAACTATACTCTGGTACTGAGAGTGCTGTGAGATGTGGTGAGACCATCTCAGACTTATTTCCAGTTGTTACTGGTGTTCGTCAGGGATGTTTACTGGCCCCCACACTTTTCAGCACTTGTATCGACTGGATTCAGAATAGCACAAAGGATGTGAGGATGTTGGAGAGATCAAGCTGCGGTGTGTCATTTGGGAATGTCAAGATCTCTGACCTTGATTTTGCAGATGATGTAGTCATCTTTGCAAAGACTCTGGATATCCTTTTGGGGGCCCTCGAGATGCTGAATGAGGAGACGGAGCCGCTCGGATTACGGGTTTCCTGGGTTAAAACGAAGATCTAGGATTTCATTGACATCTTGGATGCTGCTATCCTGTCTGTACCTGTTTGTGGTGAGGATGTTGAGGTCATGGAGAGATTCACTTACCTTGGTTGTGATATTCATGTCTCTGCTGGCTGTGAGCCAGAGGTCAAGAGACCTTGGGAGTCATGGATTCACTGAATTATGGGGTGTGGCGCTGTCATTACCTTTGCAGGACGATGAAAGTCTGAGTCTTCAGGTCCTTGGTGCTTCCAATCTTGCTCTATGGATGTGAGACATGGACTCTGACCAGGGATCTCAGACGGAGACTTAATTCCTTTGGTACCAGGTCTCTTCGGAGAATCTTTGGCTGTCACTGGTCGGACTTTGTGTCCATCGAGCGGTTGCTGAGAGAGGCTCAAATGAGATTTGTTTCCTGAATCGTCAGCTGCGGCTGTTTGGTCATGTGGCTTGTTTTCCTAACACTGATCCTGTTCACCAGATTCTCTCAGCGAGGGAGCCTCGTGAGTGGAGGAGGCCAATGGGCCAACCACGTGCCTCGTGGTTGCAGCAGGTTGATCAGCATCTCAAGGAGATAGGGATGGGCCAGGCATTTGCCATGGGGGATGGCCAGACGGAGGGCCCTGGAGTACCGGCAGAAAGTGGACGCAGCGACTCGCTGCTCTGGCGCATGCTCCCATTCCTGATCTGACATCAGAGTTATCGATAATCATGATGAAATGATGACAAAGTGGAGGATGACAAAGTGGAGGCAACGTGGATGATGAGTAATTTGAAGGGATCGGCAGAACTTTTAATTGATACCGAAAGCCAAATAAAGGAGCTCGAAACATGTTCTCTGAGGGGAAGTTGCACCAAATTTGTGAGGAAGGGTCAAATTTTCAGCAGCCGAGCATAACCGTTGCTTCCTTCAGCACCCTGCACCATCAGTTGGGATCTTCTGACAGCTCTTTGTCAAACATATCACAGTTTTATGGCAAGGTTGTCCTTCAAACTGTCTAAAGCAGCCGATTTTGGTGATGTGTGGAGTTAAGGAAAAAACCCTCCAAAAACTCAAACATTGGAGTTCCTGATTGAGCGGTAAAGTTTTGAGAGTGGTTTAATTTCATGTCTGAGCTGCCAGGATGTCCCAGATGTATGCGCACACACCTCTCAGCTGTCTTGCCTGGGTTTGAATCCCGATCCAGCTATGATTTGTCATCCCAGTGTTTCACAGGCAGGGTGGCTGCCACGAGCTTAAAGATCTTCAGGTCTCGAGTTGGAGCCTCTGTCGTGCAATTAAAATAACACCAGGTTGGTTGACTCGGCATGCCACCTTTCCGGGGTCGGCAAAACGAGTACCAGCTCGCTGGTAAACGGGGGCACCGCACCAGCGGCAAAGCCATGCTTCCAGAAACTGATGCAACCAGCAGCCACAAGCTGCAGACGAAACAACAACAGGCAGGGCGATTCATCAATGAGTGTTCCATTCCTCGGATGGACGTCAAACCGGGCGTCCCGTGTGCCGGAATTAGTTGGTGGATGTCAAAGATCCCACGGTGTCCTCGTGACATGTTGGCCAGCTGTCACTCGTTTTGCCAAGTTCCATCTCTCACCAACAGGGGGCACTGCATCAGCAGCACCGCTGCAGAGATCTCATTTGAACGACGACGGTGGTGGTGGTGGTGGTGGTGGAGAGGGTGGTGGTGGTGGTGGTGGTGGAGAGGGTGGTGGTTTAATTAGTGACGGCAGATCACCAACGGTCTACTCTTTGGGAATGACAAAGCGGAGGCACCAAAAATGGAGAAATCCTACACGGTCTCCACCTGCCTCGATTTATTTATTTTTTTGTCGATATAAAAACACTCATGACGTCACACAACGACAATTATAACACAGACTTTCGTGTCAAGATCACGGGACAAGAACAAGATGTCTGAAAATAGCTCGGTCTACAACGAGGTCATGTGCGGGGTCAAACGGCAACAACCGACTGACCCCAAAAGGCCGACACAGGATTCTAAGCACGCAACAAAGTACAATCGGTTATCGTTGCCATGACAATCCAAATTCCACAATAAACAGAAGAGGGAACGAGTCTCTGGCCGCCGGACGAACGACTCGCCTTTTTGTCCCAGATCTGGAGGGGTTTGCTGCCGATGCTGTACAGGACGGACAGAAATCCGCTCTGGAAAGTATTTTTGAACATGGTGTCCGCGTAGCTGTCTCGCCAATCACCGCCAAACCGTGACTTCGACTCGCAAACGGCCTCCGGGGGAGCCTTTCACTTTGCGATATTCAAAACGAGCTTAGGCCTTCACTTCGGACGACGTTGCTAGGACGACGGACTGATGACGTCATCGATTCGAGCACGGAAGATTTTGCCGCAAACCGGGTGAACACTTCCTGGTTTTTTTTTTTTTTTTTTTTTCTCCACAGAGTAGTTCTTCGAGATTCATTCGATTCTTACACGACTCCAAATTGAAGGAATCACCAGTTCGTTTGGGTGCCAAACTTAATTGTCGATTGCGCCATTTTTGACTGATTGATCTTGCTGATGCTTGCAGATTCTTGAATGGCAAGAAGCAACACCAAATATAAATATATATATATATATATAAATATAAATATAAAGCACTCTTCATGACCTGGCAACAAAGGCAATTAAAAAATCAATCGAACGTTATACGAGCGCGACCTATACCATCATGGTCGTCAGATACCGTACAAAAAGTTATAAATTATAATTAGAAGTGAAATGGTTATTCTCACTAATATATCCTGGTATAAAGCATTATAAGCTACAGGTGTATTTCATAAGCAGGATCAATGAGGTGACGGTCCATTTATATATGAACAAATGCGGTGTGGTCTGTCGTGAATGCGAGGGAAAAACCTTCAGAGTGTAGGCTTTATTTCACTTCATTGAAGCCGCTTCTACAGACACCTCAGGGAATACATGTGCAGCAAGAAATACACGTGCAGTCGATCACCGCAAAATAAATCAGCAATTAGCACGGAGTCCGGTATACTCTCAATTGTTACCATCCAACGAGCACCAAGTGAACCGCCGCCGTAAATGACAATGCCCCAGGGACAATCCCACCGACCGCGCGGAATCTCGGTTTTATCTGTCCCGTGTGCGAGCCGCGTGACACGTGATCGCGCGTCACTTCATCCTTTATTTCATCACATTCTCCCCGTCTTTAAAATGTAACTAGAGGCCCAACTAACGCACCATGATTACTTCGACGCCAGAGGAGTTTACATTTCAAGCAGCGCGAACTATTTAAACTACGGAAGCAAACATTCCAAGCAGTGAGGATTATTTTGAGTTATCGGAGCATGGTAAGGTGCCATCGAGGATGCCGATAATCCCCTTTACTGATCGAGTCGGCGAGGGGGTTTTATCCGTCGTCCTCTCCGGGAGTAAATGGCGGTTTCACTTGAGGGAGGCTTCCGATCCTCTTGGGGAGCCTCGACTCGTGCCGGGGATGACTCCTCGATCGCTCTCGGGTGGAATGCGGTAGCTCCGTCGCCACCATTCCCAGGTGGAGTTCCTGAGGGGGGAAACACCTGGGGAGGGAATGTCAGAGGGAGGAGTACCTGCAGGAGGAGTACCTGCAGGAGGAGTACCAGAGGGAGGAGTACCTGCAGGAGGAGTACCTGTGGGAGCCAGATGGCGAACCGACACAGTGGTCTCCCTGCCATCAGGAAGTCTAACATGAGCATACTCAGGATTATCATCAATGAGTTCGACCTCCTCCACCATTGGTTCATACTTGCTTTGTCGTACCGGGCACTTCATGAACACTGTTCCGGGATAGGTTAGCCAGTTGGGCACCGATTGGCCATCAACATAACGTCGTTGGTGAGTAAACATTCGTTCGTGAGGAGTAGCATTGGTGGACGTGCAGAGCAAAGAGCGTATGGAATTCAGAGCGTCGAGTAGGGTAACCTCCCACCGCTCGGGCCCCGGTCCTCTCAATTTCAGCGCCAGAGTTATGGCTTTCCAAATGACTCCATTATACCGGTCCACCTGCCCATTATCCTGAAGGTTGTAACCCGTCATTCGACTAGTTGCGATGCCGTGCTCTAATAGGAACTGTTTTAGCCCGGCCGACATGAAACACGGCCCTCTGTCTGAATGTATGTACAAAGGTTTCCCAAACATGGCGAAGACGTCAGACAGACATTTCACGACAGTGCCTGAGGTCATATCCGAGCACGGAAATGCGTAAGGGAACCTTGAATATTCATCAACAACAGTGAATATGTATCTGTTGTCTGTCTCGGTCGGCAGGGGCCCTTTGAAGTCAATGTTTAGTCTCTCGAAGGGAGAAGTGGCCTTGATCAGTCTGCCAGAAGCCGAACCATAGAATCTGGGTTTTAGTTCAGCACAAACAGGGCATGAAGCATTCATTTGTTTAATATCTTCGATAGAATAGGGAAGGTATTGTCTGCGCACGAAATGTGCCATTCTGGTTACCCCCGGGTGGCACAGAGACCCATGGAGGTCTTGCAAAGCCAGACCGATTGTCGCCGAACAGTAGACCCGAGAGAAGGTGTCTGCAGCAGGGTTTTTCCTCCCGGGCCGATAAACAATGTCGTAACTATAACAAGCTAGATCTATCCGCCATCTCATTATTTTCTCGTTCTTAATTTTCCCGTTATTTTTCCCATCAAACATGAAGGCAACGGATCGCTGGTCCGTGACGAGTGTGAAGTGGTTTCCCAGTAAATAATGTCTCTATTTACGTAGGGCTTCGACAATAGCGGACACTTCCTTCTCTATTGCCGAGTGTCTCTGCTCGCTTCCTGAGAGAATTCTCGAGAAGAACGCGACGGGTCGTCCGGACTGATTGAGCGTCGCGGCGATCGCATGATCGGAAGCGTCCGTCTCCACCACGAAGGGCACCGAGCTATCGATCGATAATACCACGGAATTGCTGATATCGTCTTTGAGGCTGTGGAAAGCTTTTACAACAGCAACATCTGGTGGGAAGTTTTTGCAATGCACTAGGGGATGTATTTTTTCAGAGTATTGGGGGATCCATCCAGCGTAGTAAGCGAACATCCCGATCACCCGACGCAATGTCTGCAGGTCCTGAGGTGGGGGCAGCTCATGAAGTGGGCACAACCATTCAGGATCGGGCTTTATCCTGCCGTCGGCTATTGTGTAGCCGAGAAGATTAATTGACCTTGCCGAGAATACGCATTTCTCGTAGTTGAGGGTCAGATTATATTATCTAGCAATGCTCAAGAATCTGTCCAGATTCATATCATGTTCCCCCCGATCCTTACCGCACACCGTGACATTGTCAGGTCAGGTCAGGTATGGGAGCATGTGCCAGAACAGCACTTCGCTGCGTCCACTTTCCGCCGGTACTCCAGGGGCCTCCGTCTGGCCATCCCCCAGGCAGATGCCAGGCCCATCCCCATCTCCTTGAGATGATGGTCAACCTGCTGCAACCATGAGGCACGTGGTCGGCCCACTGGCCTCCTCCACTCATGAGACTCCCTCGCTGAGAGAATCTGGTAAGCAGGATCAGCGTCAGGAAAACGAGCCACATGTCCATACAGCCGCAACTGACGCTCACGGACTATGCAGGTAACAAATCTCATCCGAGTCTCTCTCAGCAACCGCTCGTTGGATAAAAAATTCAACCAGCGATAGCCAAGGATTCTCCGAAGACACCTGGTACCAAAGGAATTAAGTCTCCGTCTCAGATCCTTGGTCAGAGTCCAAGTCTCGCACCCATAGAGCAAGACTAGAAGTACCAAGGACCTGAAGACTCGGACTTTCGTCCTCCCGCACAGGTACCGGCAGCGCCACACCCCATGATCCAGTGAATCCATGACTCCCCAGGCCCGACCCAGACGTCTATTGACCTCTGACTCGCAGCCAGCAGAGACATGAATATGACTGCCAAGGTAAGTGAATCTCTCCACGACCTCAACATCCTCACCACAAACAGACACAGACAGGACAGCAGCATTCAAGATGTCACCGAAAGCCTGGATCTTAGTTTTGACCCAAGAAACCCGTAATCCCAGCGGCTCCGACTCCTCATTCAGCACCTCGAGGGCCCCCAAAAGGATGTCTAAAGTCTCCGCAAAGATGACTGCATCGTCTGCAAAATCAAGGTCCGAGATCTTGACATTCCCAAACGATGCACCGCAACTTGATCTCTCCGACATCCTCCCTAAAATCCAGTCCATACAAGTGCTGAAAAGTGTGGGGGCAAGTACACATCCCTGACGAACTCCAGTAACAACTGGAAATAAGTCAGAGATGGTACCACCACACTTCACAGCACTCTCAGTACCAGAGTAGAGTTCAGACATCAGATCGATCAGTTTTGGTGGCACCCCACGAAGACCAAGAATCCTCCAGAGGACATCCCGATTCACTGAATCGAACGCTTTACAGAGATCAACATAGGCTGCGAGCAGCCCCTGCCGAAACTCTCGTCTGCGTTCGGTGAGGACACGAAGTGCAAGGATACGGTCAATCGTTGACCTCTTTGGTGTAAAGCCTGACTGCTCTGGACGCTGGTGCTCAAGCAGATGGTGGCGAACCCTATCGAGAATTATCCGAGCAAAGACCTTGCCCGGCACTGAGAGCAGCGTCACCCCTCGGTAGTTGTTGCAGTCTTGGCGATCACCCTTCCCTTTCCAGAGAGGGACAACAAGGCCCCTCTTCCAATCAGTTGGGATGATGCCTGTGTTCCAGGCAGAGCACAAAACTGCATGCAACGACACGAGTGCAGCATTTCCACCAGCCTTGAGAAGTTCGGCATGGATGCCACAGATCCCTGGAGCTTTGCCCCGTTTCAACTGGTTCACCGCAGCCCGTGTTTCCACAAGCAAAGGTGGACCACAGTTGATTCGAGGGTCAGCAACAGGGATTGTAACACCCTTGACATCCAACTCGACAGCTGGGGGATCAGCCTGGTACAACCGCTCAAAGTAACCGGCCCAGCGGGCCTTCACTTCAGACTCCTCTGTCAAGAGCCTACCACTCTCTGCTCGAACTGCAGTGCTCCGAGGGATGGGCTTGGATGAACGTAATGCGCGAATTCCCCTGTAAGCGGGACGAGAATCACCTGTCCACAGGTGATGCTCTACCCCCTCACAGATTCCTCGCACATAGGCCTCCTTGTCCACCCTCAGTGCACGTACAGTTTTACGCCTCAGCTCCCTGAACAGCTCAGCTCCGCCATTCAGCCTGGCCCTGCGACTGATCAATGGTATCCAGTGTCCCTCGAGAGACAAAATTCTTCTTTGCCATGCGGTGAGTTCCAAGACATCCACCGGCAACATCAAGGACGGTGGTCTTGAAGGCGCTCCACAACTCTTCAGGACCCCCCAAAGCACCCAGACCCCCCAAGTGTCCACTCAGCCTGTTCGCAAACTCCTCAGCTACTCTCTAATCCCTGAGCTTGGCAACATCCAGCCTAGGCTGGGATGGTACCATTCTCCAGGATTAAAGGTGCAGCTTTAGAGTTGCTACAACAAGCCTGTGGTCGGTATTGAGGAACTGAGCACTCCGGTAGACCCTGCAGTTCTGGATCATCCTCCAACGACCGTCAATGAGGACATGGTCAATCTCCTTTGCCACACCGCCAGCGTTGGAATACCAAGTCCAGCGATGAGCTTGTGGGCGCTGAAACCATGAACCAGCCACCCTAAGTCCATGACTTCTTGCAAAGTCAAGGAACTTAGTGCTATTCTGGTTCATAGTTCCTGACCCATGGGGACCAACACACACCTCATAACCATCCCTATCAGTTCCAGTCGATGCATTGAAATCCCCCAAGACTAGAAGTGTATCTCGTCTGGGGCACTGATCAACCACAGACTCGAGTGTGGCGTAGAATGCATCCTTCACGGTGAGATCACTCGCCTCAGTCGGAGCATAAACAGAGACCAGGGAAATGACACCTAAGGAGTGACGAATCCTTAATCTCATAATACGCTCGTTGACCGGTGTTACCTCAATTATCATTGGGGTTAGCTTATTGGACACAGCTACAGCAACTCCTTGGGTATGGTAACCATCAGAGCGACCAGACCAATAGTAGGTGTAACCACCCACCATTATCTCGCCGCAATCCGGTCTCCGAACCTCAGAGAGAGCTGCAATCCGGTCTCCGAACCTCAGAGAGAGCTGCAATCCCGATGTCCAAACGCTTGAGCTCAGATGATAACAGAGACAGGTGATCATCCTCTCTTTGGGATAGGACATTCCAGGCACCCACCCGAAGGGACCGCCTCAGGTTAACCCAAGGAGACCGCTGTCTGGTGGACGACACCTCAGCACCACTCCGACACACTCTCCCGCAATCTGACCCAGGGATGTTACCCCGTGGTTTCCCTCTGATCAAAGATTGGGGGTCCGAAGGCTTTGCCCCAATCCCGTCATCCGGTGAGCTGCCCTGCGAAGGGAAGCTGCACAGGAGGTACTCCCACGGAGTGGGTTTTCAGATTTTTTTGCGTTTTTACGTTTTGCGGAATGAAGGGTTTTACGGTGGCCGGAGTGCAAATCCTGCCACCAACCTCCTAATAAGAAGTAACCCAACTGCAGGAGGACGTCTGCAGACACAGTTGGGCACTAGATATGGATGGCCGTTGGCTCACAAGGAGCTCCTCCGCCCTTTGACAGGTTTTGTTTTTAATCCTGCTGGGTGTCCATATCCAAACACCCTCCTCACCAGAAAACCTGGTGGGGGAGACGGTTTAGTCGCCGACAACCCGACCATGGAACAGGTTAGTACAGGTTTACATGGTACCTGTAGCAGGTCACAGATCGAACCTGACCTGACTGTCACAGATCGAACCTGACCTGACATTGTCCACGTAAACAAAAGTGTCTTTGAGGTTTTAATCCGAGATGATGTCGTCCATAACTCGTTGGAAGCAGGCTACTCCATTCGTGACACCGAACGGAATCCTCCTGAATTGATAGAGGCGTCTACCTGCCTGGAACGCGGTGTAAGGTTTGTCTTCTTCTCGAATGGGAATTTGATGATAGGCGCTTCGCAAATCGATGGCGCTGAATATTTTGTAATTGGCCACGCGTTCGACCATCTCGTCTATGCGCGGCAAAGGGTAGGCATCGAGTTGGGTGAAGCGATTGACCGTTTGAGAGTAATCGACAACCATTCGTTTCTTATGGTTCTGGTTGGTGGTCACCAACACCTGTGCGCGCCATGGCGAATCGCTCGGTTCTATAATACCTTCTTCCAGTAATCGCTTGGTCTCAGAAGTGATGAAGTTCATATCGGCAGTGGTATATCGTCGCGATTTGGTCGCTATCGGTTTACAGTCCGGCGACAAGTTAGCAAACAGCTGGGGGGACAATACCTCTGCGGTGGTCAGAGCATTTAGAATTAGACGAGGTTTGCTTCCTCCAAAGGGTATTTCGACGCTCGTGTGCTGCTTGAGGACATTATGACCCAGAATTACATCAGCGCATAAATCACGAAGCACCAGTACCCTTACATCCCGAAGCGTGTACCCTTTTACGTCCAATTCAACATTGCAGTACCCTCATACGCGGGACTGTAGTGATTTGGAGGCCATGCATACCGTATTGTCTGTCGGGTGGATCTTCCATTTCCTGCCCTTCACTAGCGAGCTGTTGACGAAACTTACAGAGCTACCGGTATCAATCAGAGCCTCAGCCATATGCCCGTGAATTCGTACGTTGATGATAACTTTGGATAGATTCCCTGGTGAAGCTGCTGTTACTTTCTTTTGTGAGTAGAGAGCCACAGAAGTGGGTTTATTTCTTCTAAGAGTAGATTTGCATACCCTGGCATAATGCCCGTTCTTGTCACAATTCATGCATGTGGCATCTCTGGCGGGCATTTGTGGCGGGGGTGTCTTTTATACCCACAAAAGAAGCATTTACCAACCGAAGCAGTTGCTGAGGAGTTTGTCGAGGTCTGGGTATCCGATTCCTCAGGTTTATCTCCATCCTCAGTGTCGGAGGTGCCCCGGGGGGTTCCTTGAGTTTCCGCCGTAGCAGCGTTCATTAGCAACATCGGTGTCCCATATGACTCAGATTGCTGCTGAGACATATCCATTGCTCGGGCCTGGTCAGCTACCTTTTCAAGAGTGGGTTGTGCTTTCTCCAGTAAGCGTTGCCGAATGGGGGCTGACCTGAGCCCTTGGATGAACGCCTCTCTGGTTGCTTCATCTCGGTGTTCCTCGGCGGTTACGGCCCGGAAACTGCAGTCTTTGCCCAACTGCCTCAGAGCTTGCAGGAACTGATCGATTGTCTCCCCGGCTGCTTGCCTGCGTGTGTTGAGAAGATGTCGTATGTATACCTTGTTCTTGCGCTTCACGTAGAGCGCCCGCAGCACGTCGATCGCTGCATTGTAGGTGTCACACTCCGAGAAGAGCCTGAATACACTGGGCGAGACATGGTTTACAAGTGCGGCCAATTTGTCGGCTCCCTCTTCAATAATGGTCAGATAGTGAGAGAAGGAACGGAACCAATGCGACCATTTCATTTCCGAGTCAGTCGCGTTTGGGTCTGCATCGAACCTCTCCGGCTTGTAGATCTTGTCCATCGTCGGTTGAGGGAGCCAAAGGGATCAAGTGAAATAAATTGTAGTGAATGCGAGGGAAAAACCTTCGGAGTGTAGGCTTTATTTCACTTGATTGAAGCCGCTTCTACAGACAAATCAGGGAATACATGTGCAGCAAGGAGTACATGTGTAACAAGGAGTACATGTGCAGCAAGGTGTACATGTGCAGTAGATCACCGCAAAATAAATCAGCAATTAGCACGGAGTCCGGTATAATCTCAATTCTTACCATTCAACGAGCACCAAGTGAACCACCGCCGGAAATGACAATGCCCCAAGGACAATCCCACCGACCGCGCGGAATCTTGGATTTATCTGTCCCGTGTGCGAGCCGTGCGACATGTGATCACGCGTCACATCCTTCAATTCATCACATGGCCCACTGATCAAAATATCACTGGAAAAAAGAACTGGTCACCGGCCGCCATCTTGGTACTCTGCCATCTTTGTACTCACAACATGAAAAAGCCCGATAATAAATAAAAGCGGACGGTTTATTTAAAAACGTGCTAATCTTTGAAATTTTTTTTCTATGCTGTTGACCATGGATCTTTCGCTCGGGAATGAGTACTAATATGATGAGTCCTAACATGGTGACCCCGTGCAGGGCCGTCTTAACAGCATTGTAGGCCGTGGGCTGAGCAATGCACTGGGGCCCCTGCCCACCTACCCACCCACGATAATAACAAGCTCAAATGAGCTAAGATCCTCGTCCTCTTAATGATGACGTCATAAAAACGAATATGACGTCATTGTGATGCATCAGGTTTGCGATAAATTATCTGTGCTAATGCCCAGCTTGATTCCCGCAAACAAAATTCAAATAGCTTGCCTAGTTTCGGAGATAATGGTACCGGCAATTTACATTAGCGGCGATATTATGACGTCAACTTTTTTTTCTCGGAAGAATTTCCAAAATCGGAGATGGTTACTGCATGCGGGTGGGCTTTCTGCATATACATGGCAAGTTTTACGAAGATCCGATGAAAACTCTGGGTTGTGAAACAAAAAATGTTAAAAAATAGGAATGACGTCATAAAAATTGATATGACGTTATATTGATGTATCATACGTGTGGTAATTCATCTCTGCTAATGCCTTGTTCGATTCCCACAAACAGAATTCAAAAAGTTTGCCTAGTTTGAGATAGTTTTTTAGGCGATTTCCATTAGTGGAGATATTTTGACGTCATAACTTTTTTTTCTCGGAAGAATTTCCAAAATCGGAGATGGTTACTGTCTGTGCAGGGTATTTTTACAGATATATGCCAAGTTTCAGGAAGTTTCGATGAAAACTGGAGGCTGTGAAACAAAAAAGTCCACAAGAACAGCAACAACGTGAGTAAGACTTAGAGATCCTCCACGAGGATCTAAAAACTTAAATGGTCAATAAAATTAAGTCGATCGATTTATTGGTACTTTCAACAAAATCAATGTTTAAACATAAAAAACATGCTGTAAAGCAAGGATTAATCATCGCAAACTTTTAAACAATATAACACAATATAAGCCTTGAAAAACACAAACATTTCAACATGTAAACGATAATTAATTGGTACAACGTCCAGACGGAGATGGTACAGTATGAATTATTTATTATTAATCAACACAAACGTTTGCGAAATTTATTTGCAGAGAATTGATTTATAATTGGCTTGAAGTCAATGGTGTTGAGGATGTTATTTTTTCCATGCACACGAGTGAAAGCCAGTTCAAACGCTGCTGGCCCATTGTGCTGCGAAGCTGATTCTAAGTTTCAATCTTGAAAATGAACGTTCCCCTGTCCAGTTGGTCACCATCATGCACATGAACACTCTGAGCAAACACCAATCATGCACATGAAACACATGAACACTTAAAACAAAAGCAAACACCAACACACAGCCTCACACCAATTAGGCAATTAAAATCCACAGCTGCAAGTCAGATTAACAACATCATAACAATACTATATTATTGCATAAACAATACAATATTATTGCAGATTAACATTATAAGAAATAACATTTGTCAGATAGTTATGGACAAATTATTTATATTATAAATATAATTTGAAAAGGGATTTGAATCCCAGGCCTTTCCAGCGAGAGGTCGAGTAATTATCCACTCTGCCAAGAGATCTCTCATGAACAATATGGCAGCATGGGGCCCTGAGAATCGTGGGGCCCCTGGACAACTGCCCAGTGTGCTCATGACTTAAGATGGCCCAGGCCCCGTGGCCTCATCAGCAAATTCACTTATATTATAGATTATAGTCGTTCCATATTAGTTCCTCCATATTATAGAGCTCAGTGGGTACGACAAAATTGAGATACTGCACTGCACTACATTGAAATAAGAAAGGGGATAATACAAAAGAGAAAGGAGGTTCAGGAATCTGGGAGGAGTGTATAAAG
>NC_140968.1:35838696-35856196 GCF_056783735.1 Eptatretus burgeri
TTTAACAACAATATAGTTATTTATTGAACTTTTACAAAATACCAATGACACGTTGTATTGTTCAAATGACAAAGTCTTTGTACTTTCAGGTCTAAACGTGTGAGGAAAATAGACTCCTCCTTTCCATTGGTGCAGTAAACATCTTAATAAACAACAGCGGAGGAATCAGAAATTGAGTGGAGGACAGGAGTCCCTCCAAACCATACAGCTATAAGGTGGCATTAAGAGTAAAGGCGAATGGTGGTGTCGGCACCAGCGGTGAAGAGCCAGGGCTGTGTAGGATGGAATGTCACATCCAGTATGCCCAGATCATGCGACACATGATGACCCTTGAGAACCTTCACTGGAACGATCAAGGGGTTCTTGAGCAAATCACTGTGGGTCGAGGGGAAACCATGAAGCAAAATTAAACACGTGGGTGTCATAGTTCCATTATCATTTGGCTTTGTCTAACATTCACCTGAACCAGAAACAACCTCCCCCTTTGGGAGCAGCCTGGGGGGGGGGGCAAGGGCAGTGGGGAGGTGGTAATCCACCCTGTCTACTGCAAACCTGCATTGTAGAACATGTACAGTGAAAATCGCAAGATGGCTCTCCCTCTACCCCATTACAGGGAAGGGTGGAGGGGGAGGTTGTACTCATGACCTGACTCTGGGCACTACCAACACATATGCACAATTTGGTGAATTTGGCCCAATCCTGTTTTTTTTTTTTTCCATGATTTTCAAAAAAAAACACACACACACACACACACACACACACACACACACACACACACACGCCCACACACACACACACCCACACGCACACACACACACACACACACACACACACACACACACACACACACGCCTTATTACCCCATGCACATGAAGCGATCCATCTGTCCATCCGTCCATCCATCCATCCATCTACCGTCTGTCTGCCCATCTGTCCAGCCTATCGGTTTATGATTGAGGAACAACTTAATTAAACCAAACATTATATTTGGAACACTAATCGGAAGACAAGTCTTTCATTTAACCGTACCTTAGCTCAGATTTCGTCCTGATTGCACATGCGCAGAGAGGAGTGAGATAGATATATATATATATATATATATATATATATATATATATATATATATATATATATATATATATATATATATATATTTTAACTCTGTGTGCCAACCTGGCAGTAAAACAAAACTGAAAATCATTCCAAACAGGAAACTTACTGTTTTTGATAATGACATAAGACACACGTGACAAGCACGAATGACTAATTAACGTCTTCAATCCGGTGATGTAATCAACACTGTGGAAAATGGCGGTATTACCGGAATTAATTGATTTATACGACTTTTACAATCTTTATTTTATTTAAATATATACTTGAACACTGCAGTACACAAATCAACTGTCATCCTCCTTCCCAGAACATCCAGTTTTGCAGTACTTCGGTATAAAATAAAGGTTCAGTGGGATGGTGTATGAGGGTGGTATTAGGGACTGCTTCGAGTCTACTTCAAGATCACTAAACTTACGGATTGTTTTTTTAACGATCGTTAAGAATCATTATTTTATTAAAATATAACACTGCATGGGGGTATCGTGCCGTGTTTTATGAACTCTCGAGTTCAACGGACGACGTCGTGCAGAGAATTATACAGAAGTATGTCAAACGTGTTTGTAAAGCTCTTTTTAACTACATACCAGAGTCACCTTTCCAGTTCATACGACTGAAAATGGAGAGTTTTGGCATCTTTCGAGGTTGCAAGTCAGACAAGAAAGTAAAGCTCATTTATGCTCAATACAAAGTTTATAAGCAAAGTGCATTCGGATTAATTTACGATGATGGAAAACTCAGACGTCAAAGATAAAAAGCAATTTTATATTGTCCATTAAAGAGCAGATCAAATGTCGGTCAATTTGAACATCTTCACAACACGAACATTCAAAATTATAACCGACAAAAACAATAATTGTCTTCATTTCATAGTGTGGTCAAAATGACAGAAATATAAATAAAGATAACGAGACATACCTTGCATTACGGTAAATTGCAATCAAGATAAAACGAATTAATATTCAGTCAATCAGGCCGACAACGGAAGAAACTGACGACAATGTCGACAACACCGAGCACTTAAAGAATGCAGGGCCTCGCTGGGGGGTCTATAGATTACAGTAGAACTGAGAACAAATGACGGGCATTAAAGTAGATCTGCATGTAGTCCGCCACCGACTAATTACAATAGTCTCTCCCTTAGAGAACAGGTGAGGCGAAAAAACATTTCCCACAGGCATGGCATATGAACGTGGAGTACAAGAGTGATGTTGCAAGTCTTTATAGTGAACCGACACAGTGCAATGTTAACGCTCAAAATCATAGTATTTGGTATTGAATTAATTGTTTGTTATATATGACCGTGTAACGTTTAAGGTAACGTGTTTATGCTTGAAGCTGGGTAATGAGTCGTGTAAAAAGGTAACAAGTTGTGTTGTCGTTAGACTTTAACCTGCGTAGAAAAGATCGCAAGGGTGCGAGAGATTTTCAGTTGCTTCCGGATATAGAATCGTCGAGTAAGCATGACTGGTTTGTCGAGGGAGGGGCGTTGGTGAATATTCCCTCTCTGAGGATATATAAATGGGAAAGCAGAGTAGAGAGGGCAGAGGGAGAAGAACAGCAAGTCAAGAGTTGCGTTGTTGCGTATACCGTGCCACATGCACCACTTGCGTTTTACTTAAATGGAATAAAAAGATAAAAAGGTTCTCACCTGTAAGCCATCCCATGGCAAACGATGGCAGTCGCATCATCCGAAGCCGAAGCAAAGAGAGGGTAACGCTTATGAAAACAGACAGCTCGCACAGCTTTCCTATGGTGCCTGCAGCAAGCCAAGGAGAAAGCGTGTTCATGTGCGCTTGCTGATATTTGTATACAATTGACATCTAGGCCAGTCCATTACTTGCTTCACAACAAAAGCATCATTAGCAAACCAATCTCAAGATACATGCTTGAGCCACTAAACTGCTTGAGCATAAAAGCTTAAAGGAGTTTTCAAACAATGCTAAATAAAGACAACCAAGACCGTTGTCAGCCATATGAAAATTGGTGTTCAGGCGAAGCAAGAAAATTTGATGGGTACCAAGGGGCCTATCAGTTCATATTTTGTAGTCAAGAAAAGTGAAATGACTTGGTTCATGAACTGTGAGCACAAAAAGCACACAAAGCTCTGCTTGGAGGTTCTGGCACTTGAGGCAACCAGGCTCTCATCTATCGATCGCATTTTTCAGGTTGTTCGATGAGCTTCGAGCACAGGAGAAACCACTCTCCTTGGATGGAGCTTATCAGGTTAGTTAGGGAAAATGGAACATTATCAGAATGGGACGAAAAAACAAACTAAAACGCAGGAAACATTCTGTGAATAAAGGTGCACGAGTAATTCTGACACCTGGGAAGGATATGTTACATGATAACACGTATGAGAAAACACTGAAACGGAACAAGACATTATATTTATTGAACAAATGATTTGAAGAAAATATGGTCACCGGAGCAACAAAATTAACTTAGTGGGATGAGGAGATCATTTTATTCCGGGACGTCACATTAACATGGTGGGAGTATTTACCAAAAAGACCAAGGTCGCCAACCCCTCACTTCCCTTACCCACCCATATATACATGGGTTCTCCAGAAGGGCTCCAAATATTGTTGGTTCCAAATCGGATCTGGCCTCACCAGTTCGAGGTGCATCATTAACCACCTGGCCGAAAGGCTCGTTTCGTATGCAGCCTGTGGTTGTTGGTTGCATAATTTCTAGAAGCCTGGCTGTGCCACTGATGCAGTGCCCCTGTTACGAGTAAGCTGGTACTCATTTTGCTAACCTCAAAAGGATGACAGGCTGAGTCAACCAACCCACCTGGTGTTATTTCCACAGTGCAACAGGGGCTCAAACTCAAGACCCGAAGAGCTTAAGCCAGCCAACTTTACCGCCGAAAGGCTTCAAAGTCACTAAACGGATGAAACAGCAGTGTTGCCCTGACGACCCCCAACAAGGGCAAAACTGGTCAGTAGCTTTGCTTTTCATCTGCTTGGTGACACAGCATTTGACTGACATTCTTGCACTGCTGGAGGCCCTTTTGGGTTTGTAGTCACGACATCATCATGACGGTATCATCACGGTGTTTGTCCAGGTCGGAGAATTTCAACAATCACATTCTGACAACTCCCGACTGCTTAAAAAGAACAGTGATGCTTCCTGGTTACGATTGGTGGGCGAAACACAATGTATCCATGTGAGTTCCAAATACGATCTGGCCTCACCAATCACAGTTAGAGGTGCATCATTAACCAGCATTTAAGCCAAAAGTCTTCAAAGTCACTAAGTGCATGAAACAAGTCATGAAACTAAAGGCCCGGTCACACCTTGACGTTTTAGCCAACGTATGCCGATTTTTGAATTTTTTTTGTAAAACGCTGGCACACGTTGAATACGTTATGGGTAAGTTTTGATAACATTGAGAGCACGCTGGCATACGTCGTAGTACGTTGCCATACGTCGTTGTACGTTGGCTTTAAACGTTGTACTTTTCGGTTGTCCTCAAATTTTTTCATGCTTGAAATTTCACGACGTATGCCGGCGTATGACTCACAAGTTCCGCTACGCTGGCCACAAGTTGTAGGCACGGTCTGCGATCGTTGACAGACGTCAACACAAGCTACTTGTAAGTTAATCATAAGTTGAGACACGCCGAGGTAGTGTTTAGAGTACCCGAAACTTATTTCCTACCTATGATTAACGTGTTGTTGGCACGTTACGCGATCGTTGCCACACGTCGACAGACGTTACTTTTAAGTTACTCATAGGCTGAAAGACGTCGGTATAATGGATCGTCCTTGCGTCAGCGTCCACGGCCACGGCCAGGACACTTATTTGCAGCATTCTTCAAACTTTTCTTCGGCATGACGAGGATGTTCACACTTCGATGTCTAGCTTGGCTATGATTCCAATTGTCCATCGGCAGCGTCTATTTAAAATAGTCGAGTTTGAGCGTTTTAACACGTTCAGAAGAAACGTTTCAAATTTCCAAACCCCAGCGTCAAAAAAAATAAATAAAAATAAAACAAACAAAGGCGAGTGACAGCAATTTAAATCGTTCATTGTAAACAATGAAACTAGCTGAGTGGTACCGTTTAAAAGTCGTTGAGTGTAAAAAAAATCCAATTGTTGAGCGCAAGCGTCTACTTTCAATAGTGGAGATGCAGCCATTTAAATCGTTGAGTGGCAGCCTATGAACCTACCCGTGGACACGCGGACGCAAGGACGATCCATCATAACCCACACCCTCCCCCTCACACTCACCTACTACTGCCAACATGAACAAACTACTACTAATACTCATACTAATAGTAATATTAATACTGATACTGATACTGATACTGATACTGTTACTGCTGACATGGACATCGACTCAAAAACACTGTTGGGTTCCCCTTTTATGAACACCATTTTTACATACCAATTCCCAAAACCGCTGGGAACACGTCTTTATATGGCAGTTGTAACCTAGAAACACGTTCATTTATTTTTTTTGTCGACCGGAAGACGTCATTGGAATACGTCTACATACGTCGATGTGTGTTGGGGCTACGTAAAGAATTGGTTCAAAGCACGTCAAACATAAGTTAGAAATAAGTTTCGCGTAAAAAAGACATTACCGCGACATGTTTCGACTTATGAGTAGCTTATAAGTAGCCTTTGTGGATGTGTGTAAGCGTCCGCATATCGTGTGTAAAACTTATCCTCATCGCATGCGGAACGTGTGTCATACGCCGAGTATGTCGTAAAATTTTGAACATGTTCAAAATTTATTGACGTACTCTACTTACTACGACTTATGATAGCGTATTTAGCGTTCTACTCGCGCATACCAAACTTACCCATACCGTATTCGACGTGCCCCAACGTTTTAGACACACTTTTTGTTACGTCGGCATACGCTGGCAAGATCGCCAAGGTGTGACCGCGATTTTGACCCTTCCATTTCTACGGCAGTTTAGATTTGAATCGTTGTGCATCAGCCTTTTAATAGGCTACGTCACGACATCGTCGGCGATGCGTGCAACGCGCTATGCCTGAGTTAGACTATCGTTGGGCATCGGTTGTGTAGGCCGACAACAGGTTCAGCATTCGTTGGTATAAGTTATCTATAACACAACGAAACGTTCTGTGTAGTTACCAATGCGTTATACATAAGACCAAGTCGCTATGAATACGTCCGAATCTTTAAAAAAAAAACATCAAAAGTTCAACGTAAGCCAGCGTTTTACATACATTTTAATACGTTGCCATAGCTGGCTAAAACGTCAAGGTGTGACCGGGCCTTAAGTTATTGCTATGGAGCCAAAGCTCCTCCCCAGAGTGTTTTGTACACCTTCTGTTCTTCTATTTTCTTAACTGTGACACTTCACTTCTGACCTCGCTCCTCCCACCCTCGCATCCCTCTTGCCCTTTCCCAGGTCATCCAGGTTGCAGACGTTATTCCACCCAGGAAAGACTCCCTGTGTTTGTTATCTGGTGAAAA
The DNA here is from genome assembly GCF_056783735.1 of Eptatretus burgeri. Taxonomy (NCBI): domain Eukaryota; kingdom Metazoa; phylum Chordata; class Myxini; order Myxiniformes; family Myxinidae; genus Eptatretus; species Eptatretus burgeri. The sequence goes on from NC_140968.1 coordinate 35,845,268, forward strand.
TTTGTCTTGTGGCCTAGAAATTGCTGGTGCACTACGAGGATTGGTTAGAGCAACTTTTAATGTTTCCTTTTCGACACGAGCCAAAATATTGCTACCTCTCAATAAATCAAGTGTCAGCTGCATTTCTGGGAGGGACAATGAGCTTATTTTAACGTTTTAAAACATTTTATTTCACCGAGTGGTAAGACCATCGCTGAGAAATAATTACGGTGTTTTATTCAATGTTGGGCTTACTTCAGCACTTTGTAGGGCCTGGTGGAAAGGTCCAGGTCGAACCAGGTCATACGTCGGTCATAACTTCCACAAATCACGTGATCCCCTGTGGAAAATGATTCCTACAATTATTACAGCTTTAGATTCAGCCTGCAACACAGCATACGGTATTTCAACCTGGTGACATGCAACAGTCAAAGAGATGCGCTGAGATGGGAACACCAAACGGGTCCTCTCGTCACACCTCAAATAAACCCATTTCCATTCACTCCAGGACTAAGGACTCCCTCGACTTATTTTTAGGGGTTAGAGAAATAAGGGCTGTGGGGAAATTAGCCATCTTGTCCACTTGCCAAGTGATGGTTGGTACGAGTGAGCAGCCATTGGAATTGAACCCATGATCGGCCGTGGAAAAAGAAACAAGTCTTTAATTGTTCGACAAAACAGCAACTTCCCTTTCTCCATTCTTTCAAAATGTTTCTTACTTCCCCAGTCCACCTACTATCGCAGGCCTCAGTAGGCTGAGTTGAAGGCGCATACAATATCCTGCAGTGGTTAAGCCCACGATCAGAGCCTCACCTGCAGGGTGAATTGCCATGCCAGAGAGCCACTTGCAGCTGGCCATCAGCTTTTTGGTAAGTTCTTGCTTGATGAGATTGTAAATGCGCACAAAGCGTTGTGTGGCCACAAAAAGGCAGGGCCTCAAAGGATGAAAGGCCACAGCCTGAACCAAGCCTTTGTTGCGCCGAAAGGGAACCTGCAAAACAGAAACATATTTTATCAATCACAACTCATACGTACCATCTTTATTGACAAACAAATACACCATTAACCAATTATTCGAGAAATGTTGCTTCAACTGACATGGAAGAGGTGTAGAAACAGTAAGCTCGGATGAAAGCCAACTCTAATGTATATCCGTAGTGATATAAAGAAAATACAATGCGGGCCGAAACACCGGAACAACAAACGTTGCACACTCGTACACCAACACCTGCACCTGCATGCGTGCATGCATGCATGCCCATGGCAGAATCATAACGGCATTCAGGCATCTTTAAATGGTTGACATTCATGTGGATAAGCGACTTACCTGCGAACGCCGTCGAGTCACCTGATGCACAACTACCTGAGAACCGCCAGTCTCTGCCACCACCACTGCAAAGTAGTCTCCCTTTCCATGCCAGGTAACTTGTTTCACCGGCTATGGGTAAAAGGCAAATTGGCCACATTATATTGTAGGCTGTATAAGTAAAAGATTTCGAAATGAAAATCCATTTTTCAAGTGTCATTGCCAACTTTGCTGGATAAAATTGGCTCCGAACAGTTAAAGAGACATTGCGAGTTATATTTTAATAGCAAGAGTATCCGACCCCATTGATGGGACAAGTTAAAGTTAATCTGTCAACTTAAATTATTCAATGCACTTGAAAAAGGTTAATCGTGTTGCACTCTTAGTTTCACTCAGAGCCAACATTTTGAGCTACTTATACCACCCACTGCAACATGGCGGTGCAACATTGGGTGGGGGAGCTTGGATTTGTCTAAAAAGAGGGCAAATATATAGTTATTATAAATTGTGTGTTACTCCATGAAGATCTGTATTAAATCTACTTTAATCCCAATATTCATGTTGATTTCAAAGATTACTGGAAGGGACAATAAAGTGACTGCCTATATTGCATCAATAAAAGTGAAATGAAAATGTAAAATAACCAATCGGCAGCTTTTTAAACAAAGCACGGGAAACGGCCGCCGTAAATGGGAGACAGACGAGCACACGAACAAACACCATTCATATCTCGATGAACAAGAATGAGCATGGGAGGTGTTTATTTTTATAATCCTAGCCACCTGAGAATAATTGATTAGGTGAGAGCTGGTTGGCTATTCCCTCCATTTACAAGTGAGAGACGTAGGTGGGTCTTTCATTAACACACACACACACACACACACACACACACACACACACACACACACACACACACACACACACACACACACAAACACACACACACACACAAACACACACACACACACACACACACACACACACACACACACACACACACACACACACACACACACACACACACACACACACACACACACACACAATTTGATGACTCCCCAAATTGATCTCTTCCATCATGATTTTCAGTTCTTCAGCATTGTACGAAACCAACACAATGTCACCTGCAAATCAAAGGTGATATGGTGTTCCTCCATAAGCATTTTCCCCCCATTTAGCTCTTGAAACATTCCTAAGCATGAAGAGAACAACTTTGGTGAGATTACGTCCCCGTGTCCCCGTGTCCCCGTCCGATACCTTGCTGTCTTGATCTTGCCACCGTATGTATACATGATCACTTTATATATTGATGTCGATGGAGTGGCCATACAGGTGATGTACATCTTGTACAACATTTGTTTTCACACTTTTTTTTTAAATCCGACTCAACATTTAAATGAATCAATATTTAGCCACGAAACATTTAAATAAAGAAAATTAATAAATAATTTGATGACAACGCATGCAATACTAGCTCATAAAGGCAAGACAGATCAGGAACGAATTACAAGATATTAGAATGGTTAAAAATTTCACTTCGGTGATTAAAAAGTTATTAGAAACCATAATTAAGAATTCAGCAAGCTAACATGTGGAAAGTTTTAACTACAGATCAGGAACAGGAACAGTCAGATCATGTTTAGCAGCCTTACTGGAATGTGTTTTAAGGAAGAAACAATTTGCACCGATGCATTTCTGTGTCAGATTCCACTCTTCTGTCATCAAATCGTTTTGATCTTTTGCATGCATCGAGTGTGGGGTGTGTAACTGTCACAGGATACTCTACTCACTCAGGATCCATGATACAGAATGTTGGGTTGTGTACGTTTCACAGGTATGATGGGCCAATTGACCTCTTGGGAGTTGTATGTCCTTCCTTGTATGTCCTACTACAGTATATATGTTCTTCTGTATGCTGTTTAACTACTTGCCCTGGATGTTGTTCATTACAATTAGGATGCCTTTCAGAGTACCTCCCTTGAAGGATTCGGTATTACGAACACGGGGATTACCGAGAGAGGTCCAGCAAAAGTTCCATTTCACACTCACTGAACTATGTCTTCTTCTTCTTCTTTTGGCTGCTCCCGTTAAGGGTCGCCACAGCGGATCATCCGTATGATCCGCATAGTGATTTGGCACATGTTTTACACCGGATGCCCTTCCTGACGCAACCCTGGTCGCCTCTTACGACACAGGGATATCTCACTGAACTATGTAGCTATGTGAAATGTTTGGCCAGCAGGGGGCAGGACAGTTGAGCCTAGTCATGGGAACTATTGATGTGGCGACTTGGCTGGCCGTAGCAAAAGTTTTAAAAAAGGTCCATATATTTATTCGGTGCAAAATTGACGAAATTTTGAACAATCAAAGCAGCCCCCGAGCCTGCCACCATCAACTAAATCTGGAGTGCATGGCACTGTCAACCAAGTCAGCAGAGGATGATACAGTTGAGATGTTCACTATTATTATTTTTGTTTCCCTTTTAAAACTACTGAGGGCATCATATTTTAGCAAAATCTTTTAGAAATAGAAGATATGCTGCAACTCTTAAAGCTGTGTTGAATTCTGAACTTTGACCAGGCACAGAAGCATAATGATGGGATTTACCTAGCACATTGCTGCTTGTTCACACGTTGTTGCGTTCACAGAGATCACCACATGTGAAGACCCTCAGTGCTGCAAGTTAAGAAATGAAGAATCATGGAAGTCGAAAGGGGGCCTACTTACAGCTGCCATCAGCATGCCTTAGTGGCTTTGCTAATGTCTACATAAATGTTGCCGAGCACATGTTGAGGGAAATCTGTTTCTCATCTAAACTGCCAACATTAATGCAGATAGGTATGTAATGGTTTCAGCTTAAGTACTTCATACAAGGGTTGGAAACCAAATCCGACATTACCAGACAAGTTCAAATCCCCCCCCCCCCCAATTATATTTTTATCCCCTTCCTGAAGATCGACACTTCCTCCAATGATTAATTGTCCAACACATAAGCTCACGAAGAATAATAGCATTCATAACTTGGTCATCATCCTCGAAGATTATGATTTCAATTCAAATTTGTAAACTACAGGAGAGGAGCCAAATCTGGTGAATAGGAAGCTGCAGGAAGAATTCCAAACTCCATTACTGTTGCTGTTGCAGGTGCACCATAAGAGTTTTTGGCTGGAGCGTTGCCCTGCACAAGCAAAAATTATTCGAACGAGTCGTTCCAAGCAGTTTGTGATTATGATTGTGCTTCAGTCTCTCTAACTACTGGAAGTAATGTGCCCCAGGTATTGTATCGTCTTGTTATAAAATAGTCTGCCATAATTGTTCTTCTGTAATCATAAAATAGAGGCCATAACCTTCCCAAACTAGAACGGCACTCAGTGGAGTGCATACCTTCGCCGGCTCAGTTTACATTTTGTATTCCACCGATAGGCCGGATCTGCATCTGGACCTTAACCAAAATCGAATCGGCTTGTTCTTGTCACCGACCCAACTCATCCACCAAGTTTTGTCATAATCCGTCCATAACTTTTTGAGACATCGTGCTCACAGACAGACAAATGGGTGAATATAGAACCTCCATCCACCTTCAGTAGTGGAGATGACGACACTGTAACTCCAAGTTGGGATGGTGGAGTGGGATTGTGGTCACACTTTTTCGTTTGTTCCTGGAATCAAAATGATCATCCCGAGGTACAATCTAAAATTGTTTTATTTGGATCCTCTATTCATTTCTCTAAAATCTGTTCAGAAATTTGCAATCATTATCTTTTCTGGTTCCCATTATTTAAACCGATTTAAAAGTCATTGTTGGTGCAAATATGTTGACATAGGAGGGGCATCGCCAACCAAAATACCGCTATTGTAAATATGCACTCACGACATGTAGGTCCTTCAGCGTAGTTATTTCCATAATAAATGTTTAGAATAGTCCCTTACCTTGAGATGGGTCAGTGGGATCTAAACTGCATTGGAACAGGTAGATTAGGATGCACCCTATTTTTCTTTTACACATGGAAGGTTGTCGGCAAGGTGTAGGCAGCCATTTGATGCGGGCATGTGCCGATCCCTTCCTTACATTCCCTTTATCATCAATTAACTAGACGGCTTGTGAACCCGTTGGGTTCCCGTTTTGACAACCGTTGATAAAAAATAATTTAAAAAGAGAAAAAAAGAAAAAAAAAAAGATAGCTCCAGCAAACTTTTCCGCTGAGGTTGTTTGCATTGATAAAACTAGTGTGGGCCTGTAGGTGCGTTCCCGTAGGTGCATGCCAGTATGTGCAGCTTCGTTACTTCGCTCTCGTAAACGACAACTGGATTGGGGTATTGTTTCAATTAGATCGGACCAACCGTATCATAAATGGCCATAACTTGGGAAACACCTGGGAAACGTACTCAGGTCCCCAGCGTCAATTGTGACGTCATATCAAACGAAGAAGAAGAAGAATTGTGACGCCCCTCTCTTGCCCCCCTCTTTCCTCCCTAGTCTCGCCCCTCCTCTCTCCCCCCTCCTCTCTCCCCCCTCCTCTCTCGCCCCTCTCTCTCGCCCCTCTCTCTCGCCCCCCTCTCGCCCCCCTCTCGCCCCTCCTCTCTCCCCTCTATCTGTAAATGTATTCACAAATGTCTACCAAGCACAACAATCAATTCAAACCTTGGGAAAAAACAGCTTTCAAACCCTTGGGAAACAGCTGTTTCCCTTGGGAAAAATTCAAACCTTGGGATTAATTAATAATTTGAACAATTAATTCAAACCTTGGGAAAAACTTGGGAAACAGCTGAAACAGATGAAGAATGATATCAAACCTTGAAAAGGCACATACTCTGGTCCCCAGCGTCGATTGTGATGTCATACCAAACGAAGAAGAAGAATTGTGATGTCAATCGTGCAAAATATTTAAAAATAAATAAATAAACATTGTGACGTTATAGCACCGTGTCTTGTCATTGGATGACAGATAAATGGCCGTAACTTGGGAATCGCTTGTCCGATTAATATCAAACCTTGAAAAGGCACATACTCAGGTCCCCAGCGTCGATTGTGACGTCATACCAAACGAAGAAGAATTGTGACGTCAATCGTGCAACAAAAAAAAATAACATTAATTGTGACATCATTCGTGATGTCATAGCAATGCGTCTTGTCATTGGTTGACAGATAAATGGCCGTAACTTGGGAACCGCTCGTCCGATTAATATCAAACCTTGAAAAGGCACATCCGCGGGTCCCCGGCAATATTCCTGGAAAGTTTCAATCAGATCGTCGAGAAACGGCAGTCGCAGACACACACACACACACACACACACACACACACACACACACACACACACACACACACACACACACACACACACACACACACACACACACACACACACACACACACACACACACACACACACACACAGCTGGAATTATAGATAGATAATCCCGAACAGTACTTCACTGAATCAGGAATTGATTTTTTAATAATTTTTTTCGTTGCCAGATTTGAACGAAACTTGATATTGCGCGTCAATGTGAAAAAAAAACAAACGGAGAAAAGAAAGTCAAAGAAATTATTGTGCGTAATCATCTAAACACAATTTTATTTATTAATGAATATGGAAGTATTAGATGAAAATGGCTGTTTATTTTATGCTTAAAAATAAATCGTTCTTTGTCGATACTAAATGTTTGAGATTTTAAAAGAAATCATTTCAGGAAAAAAATAAAGATAGCTCCAGCGAACTATACCGCTGAGGTTGTTTGTATTGATCAAATTCTCCCGAAGAGTACTTGACTGAACCGAGAATTGATTTTTAAAATTATTTTTTCGTTGCCGGATTTGAACGAAACTTGATACGACACACCGCAGGCGAACAGTGAGTAAGGTGGCCCTAAAAAGTTTGTGCCATCGTGTACCGTTTTGGCTGTATTTCGGGAACATACATACATACATACATACAAAAATACAAGATGAGAGTTTTAGTAATATATAGATTTCTCTCTCTCTTCTTCATCATTAATTTCCTCTCCCTTTCTCTTTTCTCACACCACATGTAAGTTCACGCACTTTTATTCAATACAGACTGTAGTTTGACATGATCTCTTCCCACACGCACATAAGGCAATCAAGACATGAAGTACAGTTACATAATCCCAAACTCCGCCACTCCAAAGGAGATTCCTCATCCCACAACCCTTAACCATTAACCCCATTGTAAGCCTTCATGATTGCTATCACGTGCTCGGGTGGTGTTTGGTCAGCATTGACCTGAGAGAAATCGGCTCCGTTTCCCCATAATAGTTCTTGCGCGCCTCAAACCAGCCAAATGCTCGCTCGCCTTAAGTGGTGGCAAGCGAGGTTTGACTCTTATGACAGCCAGAAGTCCCGACTGAGAGGACTCGCTGCAGAAACTCGAATGCGCGGGGCTATGGAGGAGGAACACCAATCTGTGCGCCGGCCCCACCCAATGACGCGCACGTTCTCGAAACTTCCAGGCGGTCTTATAAAAGAGTGAACCCCGGAGCGTTTGCTCGAGGCTCCTGTCAACGGTCATTTGCACTGGGTCATTTCAACGGTCGTTTGCCCTGGCTCTTTTCAACGGTCGTTTGCCCTGGCTCCTTTCAACGGTCGTTTGCACTGGCTCCTTTCAACGGTCGTTTGCACTGGCTCCTTTCAACGGTCGTTTGCACTGGCTCCTTTCAACGGTCGTTTGCACTGGCTCCTTTCAACAGTTGTTTACATTGGCTCCTTTAAACGGTCGTTTGCGGCTCTTTTCAACGGGCACCAGACACTGTTCCCTGAGGTCGCGCTGCTGGTTCTTGACACTTTCACCCCTTTGGTTTTTACCTCACGAACCGTCATCACGAGCGAGGAGCCGAGGCTGCGAGGGGGTGGGCGAAGCCAAGCAGATTAATAGGACCGAAACCAAGCTCCACTACAAACACACCTGGTAGGATCTCAAACTTAGGCTATCCCCTCAAACATTTTTGCTGCCGCAACTTTCTCAGTTTCCCTGCACACACGCACTTCTCCACACACCCCTGACAGCTCACAGTCTTTCTTCCCACTTCTCTCCCTCAGCGTTGAATTGTGGTTGTGAATGCTGGGCCCATGTACTGTGTTAGTGGAAGGTAAGGTGCTTGTTAAGTTTTCTCTGTGTCTTTTTTCTCTTTCTCTGATCTCATTACTATACAAATTGCTTAACCCTCATTTCTCAATATGCCATTAAAATCCTTATGTCCTCCCCCCCCCTCCCCTGTCCATCTTCCGTCCATCTGTCCGTGTCCATCTTTCCCATGATTGGTCTAGCACTGTCTGCATGTAGATAGCTTGGTAGGTTGAGATTCCCGACGGTTCAGTTTGCAAGGTCCGGCATGTGCTAGTGGTGCAACTCGGCCGTATTCAAGATCACCAGATAAGGTAAGTAGCACATTTGCTGAGGGTGCGTCCCCAGTTGGGGGGGGGGCGAGGCCATGGGACCCCCAAAGTTATTCACTCCGAGTGGCCTCAGGTACTGGTAAGTTCGAGAAACCGGGGAATTCCCCCTCGTAGTCGGCCTGAGCCCCGAGACCGCAGACTGCAGCAATATTAATATCAGCATAAATTCGCAAGTGTTGTGTTTAAAAAAGAAAAAGAAGGAAGAAATATTTTGTTGCTGGACAAGTGTGTGTGAGTGTACAACATATCTTATTCTTCTTCTTTCGGCTGCTCCCGTTCGGGGTCGCCACAGCGGATCATCCGTATGATCCGCATAGTGATTTGGCACATGTTTTACGCCGGATGCCCTTCCTGACGCAACCCTGGTCACCTCTTACGACACAGGGATATGGTACACCTATTTTAACCGGGGTATACACCGGCCCAGTACACTGGTACTCATTTCGCCAACCTCAGAAGGATGACAGGCTGAGTCAACCCCCTGGTGTATTAATTCAGTGGCCCAACGGGGCTTGAACTCAGGACCTTTTTTTTTGGATCCCAAGCCGCTGCCCTAACCACTGCGCCAACACCAGGCTTATGTGAGTGTACAACATATATATGTATATATATATATATATATATATATATATATATATATATATATATATATATATATATATATATACACACACACATACATACATATCCATATATTGTTACGGTTCTCGGAACAGTATGCATACAACATACAGGTGTCCCAAGTCAGTTATTCCATTAAGTATATGTGCAGATAGAACCCCTCCTTGTGTGTAGTGGGTAGCGGGGAGCGGGGGGGGGGGGCGCGTTGCAATGGCTTTTAGTCAGGTTTATAAATCCTTTGTCCCCTTTTATTTTGAACCACAGTACCTTCCTCTCGCTTTCCGAGGCAAAATATTTGTGCAGTACCTTCTTGTCGCCTTCCGAGGCAAAACCTTTGTGCAGTACCTTTTTGGCGAATCCAGCCACGCGAGGACTGGGCAGGCTTCCCGGCACAGCCGAAATCCCGCCCAGAAAGGGCGGACCCCATGGAAGCCCTGGCCAACCAGGTGGACAGTGACATCTGCTTCGTCAAGCATCTCCCGCTGAGGGAGACCTATAAATTACGAAGCAACCCTGAGAGCGGAGAGCATTGGAGTGAGGAGCGTTGGAGTGAGAGCGTTGGAGTGAGGAGCGTTGGAGTGAGGAGCGTTGGAGTGAGGAGCGTTGGAGCGTGGAGCGTTGGAGCGTGGAGCGTTGGAGTGAGAAGCGTGGAGCGTTGGAGTAAGAAGAGTGGAGCGTTGGAGTGAGGAACGTTGGAGTGAGGAGCGTTGGAGTAAGAAGAGTGGAGCGTTGGAGTGAGGAGCGTTGGAGTAAGAAGAGTGGAGCGTTGGAGTGAGGAGCGTTGGAGTGAGGAGCGTTGGAGTGAGGAGCGTTGGAGTGAGGAGCGTTGGAGTGAGGAGCGTGGAGCGTTGGAGTGAGAAGCGTGGAGCGTTGGAGTGAGAAGCGTGGAGCGTTGGAGTGAGAAGAGTGGAGCGTTGGAGTGAGAAGAGTGGAGCGTTGGAGTGAGGAGTGTTGGAGTGAGGAGCGTTGGAGTGAGGAGCGTGGAGCGAGGAGCGTGGAGCGAGGAGTGTGGAGCGTTGGAGTGAGAAGCGTGGAGCGTTGGAGTGAGAAGTGTGGAGCGTTGGAGTGAAGCGTGGAGCGTTGGAGTGAGAAGCGTGGAGCGTTGGAGTGAGAAGCGTGGAGCGTTGGAGTGAGAAGAGTGGAGCGTTGGAGTGAGAAGAGTGGAGCGTTGGAGTGAGAAGAGTGGAGCGTTGGAGTGAGAAGAGTGGAGCGTTGGGGTGAGGAGCGTTGGGGTGAGGAGCGTTGGGGTGAGGAGCGTTGGAGTAGGAAGCGGTGGAGTATGAAGCGGTGGAGTAGTAAGCGTTGGAGTGAGACAGTTCGTCGGCTGGTAGTGAAAGAAAGGAGGAAGGTCGTAGAGTGGTTGCGCTCTTTGGGGGTCGTTGGTTTTGAGTGTGAGAGAGAGAGCTGGGAAGACCTCAACCCGACCTTGACCGGATCTCTCATTGGGTCCTGTCTGCAGCCCTGATCCCCGCCTCAGACTCTGCTCTACTCGACCCGGACTCCTTCACAGACACGGTCACCACGCGTGTGGCCATGGACCGAGCCACACGACCATTGACAGATGCCGCACCATGGAGCATCCCTTCCCTCCAACGTTCAGGTACCCGA
>NC_140968.1:35876196-35913696 GCF_056783735.1 Eptatretus burgeri
TGGGACATCATGGGTGATGAAGGTTGCGGTCAAGTTTCATTGAAATTGTGTGTGTAGTTTTGGAGAAGAGAGCAAATACCTATTTGGGGGGGTCAACCACCTCTACCCCCTCCCCCCCCGGAGATCCCATTAATGAGCGCAGATTTTGATGCGGTCAATACACCTTCGTCAGGAATCAGATATGAAGCTTGTGGCCAAGTTTCATCAAAATTTGTGTTTGGTTCAAGCAAAAATGACTGAAGTGTTTACGGACTGAATGAGTGAGTGAGTGAGTGAGTCACTCACTCACTCACTATAATATAAGCTCACCAGACTAAAGTCCAGGTGAGCTAAAAACACACTTAATATAAAAGGTTGTGACTCATGTATGTAACAGCTCTGACTTACGCACCCCACTCCACTCCACCCCTCCCCCCATCCCCATCCCCACCTGTTTTTTTAAGCAAAACAAAGTGAAAAGCATGAACCCCATTATTGGTCATCTTAAGAACATTGCGTTAACAGGTATATCCTGCACCAAATGCAATGCTATGGATAATTAATGAAACCAAATGAAATATAAATCATTGTAACAGAGAAAGAACCCCAAAAAAACTTTTGTTTTATACAATGAAAATGGGATTGTGGGGCCTGAGCTTGTACGCAAAACATGCAGGACAAAGACATTGATAGACATCAGTGTACTGTTACATGGATTACAAGGACATTAGCAGACAATGGATAAATCAACACAGTACATGGATTTGAACACCTGGGATCAGCCTTGGCTTCAGATGAGAATGCTAAACAGACCAACCAATCTTGCACAAGGTGTTTTTATATGGCTACCTAATTGTAAATACATAGAGAAATGATTAAAATCTCTTTTAAACAAGAAGAAAAAAAAACAATGTCAGAACGGTACCAGCTTCCTGTTCTGCACTCTCCAAAGTATGAATCAATTGTTTAATAACTCAAATGATAATAATTGAACAACACGAAAACCACTTGATCATGCTTGTGCCCAGTTACAAAGGTGTAGAAGAAGAACCAAAAAAAAAAAAAAGCAAGTACTTCTTAACTAAACTCCAACAGCTGGTACCACTCAATGTAAAAACATTTAGTTTGACAGTGGAGCACTTTGTACAACAGTGCAGCACTTTGTCATGGTGGTAACAGAAGGGCCGAGGCCCAAATGCATGCGGTTTGGAAAACAAACAACATGTCCGATCAGACGTGTGAAAACGAGCCCCCTGCACCCAGCGCTCACCCTGTCCGGCTCCTGTAACGGGCACGCACAAAGGTGGCGGTGCTTTGATCACAGCGCGCCGAGGCTGCCCAAACCATCAGCGGGGGGAATAGAACACCCGCTGCACAGCCTCGCTGGGATCAAGCGATTCATTAGCTCATAGGTTATAGGGTCAAGAGCCCTCGGGTCAAGCTGAATTTGTCAGGGATACTGCTTCCTTCTCCCATCATACTATCTGCCTGCTTACACAGTGTTCCTCAACCTTGATAGAGAATCTCAGTTCAAACTATTATTTTTCGATGAAAAGTAACACCAAATCCAACCCCCCCCCGCCTCCCTTCACCACTCCCACCCTTCCTAATCTCAGACACCTCAGCCCAACCTTCTTATATGAACACACACCTCAGCGTGTCTTCGTTTTCACATGTTTGCTCATTTGTTTTCTGTGAACAACCGTTTTGTCCGTCTTCCTGCATCAGCACCGGCAATCTTTATTTACCTTCATAGAAACCTCTGCTCCAAGAAGATGAACGGTTGGCGTCCAGAGAGGGTGAGGTCACTGCATCTACCTCAACCTCGATGGACACCAAATGTCCATCGTCTCACCTTCCGTGGACACAAACCGTCCGTCCATCCTCCTTTTTAAAATAAACTACTGGCTACCAAACGATCTCCCCTTCTACGGTCACTTATATCAGCATATATCTGTTTACTCTCCAAAGACATTTCCAAATCACTCTCTTTCCATGTTGTTGTTTTTTTTTTTTAGGACCAAACAGTGATGAGAAACGAAGAAGTTAGAGAATCGAAATCTTCGCACAAGTGTTAAGCAACAAACTAAAACATGGCCGCTGTTTATATCGTTGGAGCAGCATATACCACAAAATCAGGAAATTTTCACATATTCTGAAAATCGATCTCAAAACAACCCACCAACAGTTCCAAAGCCACTCTGCAGCCTCCATACTTACCGATAACCTCAAACCAACAAACGCTGAGAAAGGGCGCTGGTCAGTATCACGTTTAGGTTGCTGTGCGTGACACTTGCCGATTCATTCCTGCAGTCAGGCTGGTGACTTTAGTGATGCTAACATTTATAGGCTTGTCACACTTCCGGTTGTCTTTTGTCGACCATTTCCTCACTCTACCAGACGTCCGCTTATCGATCAGCTATTGCTCACCTCACGCTTTATCAAACTTTTCCACTTGTGGAATCGTATCCTCGCATGGGTCCAAATCCGACTCCTCACTCCAGCACGTGGTCACACGACCGACTCGTGCGTCTGTCACGCTTTGTACTCTCAGCAACTTCGTCGACATAAGTTTTGCCTCTGGGCTGACAGCCTGGCTAAACTCTCGATTCCATGCATGTCTATGGGTGCCATGGTGTGCTGAGGAATGGAAGGGCAGAGCCAGGCCACAGAAATGATTAAATGAGCAGAACAAATTCATAGAATCCAGGTCAGTTATACCTATAAAAAAAGGAAGGAAAACTATACATGCTTTGTTTTAATGGCTCAAGCACAAAGCATCGGTGAGTGACCTTGAGGATTTGTTTATTTCGAATTTGATTTTAAATTACGTTAAAACTACTTTGTTGCATTAAAAAAAGGTACATTTTGAACAAAGACCTCATCCCAAACCCTCCATTGCAAAATAAACTATGTATTCCAACTACATTTATGATAAAGATTTCGCATTTTAAATTCTATGAATGTTTGTGACAAAACATATCGATATAAAGACATAATGAATGCTTCAGAGACGTGTTGAGATCAAGACAAATTTCTGACATGGAAACTTTTGCCGAGAGTTAGGAACTAGTGAAAGTACACATGCACGCGAGCGAGCGAGCGAGCGAACGAAGACACACACGTGGACGCACTCACACAGTGCCCTGCCAGATTAAAAAAAAATAAACACCTTTGATTGTAAACAAAGTTCAATTGAACAATCTGTGATGCAAACACATTCAAACGGACGGACACGCGTTAGCATCTGGAATTAAAGCGTATTCATTGGCAGCATACATTGAAGGCACCGAATCGATGATGTTCCGTATGACAACCCGACCCAGATTTTATACCGAAAGTGGAGTAGATTTTGTTGCAGCCCTTGCGTATTACTTGGCGGAGGTCGGCATTTCCCACAGCTCCCGATCCATGTCCCCAGACGTTTTCCATGGTGTTCACGTCAGGACTTTGTGATGCCCAGGGAAGGAATCTGCAGCCGACTCTGTCTCTTCGAGGCAGAGGTGGTTCTGGACATGGCACCACCTTCCTGCATATATCTGTTCAATACTGCAACATGCCTTGCTGGGATAGTGATAAGGAAGGGGGTTTCTAATATACCAGGAAGGACTTTTGCAGTTTTGAACACATTTACTACAGGAAAATGAGCAACTTAGGCCAGGTGCTAAAATACGACCTAGAAAAAGCAGTGCTGCTCACATCCCCTAAAAACGATAACTTTAACTTTCTTTAACTATATCAGGGGAGAATAACAGGTTCGGACCATTATGGGCCCATGGAGGAATAGCACCGGGAGAGTGGTTAGGCCAAAGTCACATTTGGCACGGCGGCCGTAGGGTCTACAAAATCTATGGCCACTAGCATTATAGGGCGGTCGCAGTATTTCCACGGTCACACAATGTAGCAGTCACTTATGTTTTTATTTTTCGGGGAGCCGCACGGCGTATTTAGAAATTGTGGAGACCGAAAACGTGGGGGTGCCGTACGGTCTTTGATTTGATGTCACACGGTGACCTTAAGGGGGCCCTGCGGCGGCCATAGAATTTTCAAGGCAGACGCAAGGTAGCCTCAAGGTGCCTGCAAGGTGACCGCAAGGGGGCCCTAAGGCGAACGTGCGGCCAGACGGACGGTAACCAGTGGGTATTTATACCAGTTCTTATTTTTTACGGCTTGTCGAATTGCTACGGTCAACGTAGAAATGAAAAAAGTTATAACTCCGCGCTATAATTCCACGGCGACCCCTACTGCCTGTAAAAGATAGCCATACGGCGTAGGGCCAGCCTGAGGCCACCTCAGAAACTCTGCGGCCGCCGCACGTTTCTGTCAATTCAGGGGGGGTTCGGCCGCCGTATCCTCGCCGTCGAGCAAATGTGACTTTGGCTTAAGTGATGAAAGTGAGATGGCAGGTTTATTAAACAGGTATTTTGCTTCAACTTTTACACAAGAACAGTCAGGAGAATTGCTGGTGGCTGATAGCGTCTATCAAGGAGGTGAGAAAGGACATTTACAGAATTTCGAGGTTGGAGTGCAGGAAGTAAAGGAACAGCTAGGTAATCTAAGAGGAGATAAGGCTCCGGGGCCAGATAAGATTTACCCGAGAGTATTGAGGGACGTGGCTGAGCAGGTAAGCGAGATGCTAATGGATATTTTCAATAGTCTCCTGGAGTCAGGACAGGTACCGGAGGAATGAAGTGCAGCAAATATAACGCCATTATTGAAGAAAGTATCCAGAGAAGAATTGGGAAACTATGAACCTGTTACAAGGTGTTGGAAACATTAATTGGAGACTCGATGAGGAACCATTTAAACAAATACAAACTAATTAAAGGTAGTCAGCATGGGTTTCCCAAAGGTAGTTCCTGTCTTCCAAATCTTTTAGAGTTATAGGAAGCAGTGTCTGATTGGTTGGATGAGGGAAAGGGAGTGGACATAGTATATCTAGAACAGGACTTCTAGAAGAAAGCATTATAGAAGTATATCTAGAAGAAAGCATTTGATAAGGTTCCACATCGGAGGTTGTTCGCCAAAGTGAGGGCTTGTGGAGTGGCTGGTCAGGTAGCGAATTGGATTGCAAACATGTGAAGTGGTAGGAAGCAAAGAGTGGCTGTGAGCAGGAGGATGTCTTGCTAGGAGGATGTAAAGAGTGGGGTACCTCAGGGATCAGTACTCCGACCATTACTATTCATTATTTAAATCAACGATTTGGATAATGGGGTAAAGAGTAAGCTTTCCATATTTGCAGCTGACACAAAGCTTGGAGGTAAGGTGGATAGCAGAGGGGGTGGTGATCCGATTCAGGAAAGTATTGATACTTGTATAGATTGGGAAAAAGATTGGCAGATGTAATTTAACCTGAGCAAGTGTAAGGTGTTGGGAATGGGAAATAACAATGAAAATAGAGATTACAGGAATGTAAGGGGTAATTTTGGAGCATGTCATACAGAAGGATCTGGGGGTGGTAATATATATGGGAAGTAAGCAGGCAGCACAATACCAGGCAGCTTTCCGTAAAGCGAGTAAGGTTTTAGGTTGTATTCGGAGGGGAATCAGTTCGAAATCAAAAAAGGTGGTGTTAACATTTCCAGCAATTTAGTGAGGGCCGCATCTAGAATATTGTGTGCATTTTTGGTCACCACAACTCAAGAAGGACATAGATGCCATGGAGAGGGTTCAGCACAGGGCTACAAGATTGATTCCAGGCCGAGCACGACTTAGCTATGAGGAGCGGCTGAAGGATACAGAACTTTATACACTGGAAAGGAGGCGGTTACAAGGAGATATGATAGAGATATTTAAGATAATGAAGGGTAGAGATAAAATAAGTGCAGATGAATTATTCAACAGAGTAGACAGTGACACAACCAGGGGCCATAGCCTGAGAGTAAAGAAGAGGAGAGTTAAGATGGTAGTAAGGCAGGGGATTTTTACTCAGAGAGTAGTTAATGCATGGAATGGCCTCCCCGGAATGGTAGCGGCAGCAGAAACAGCAGATAAGTTTAAATTTGAATTCGATAGGTACCTGGAAGTTATGGAGATAGAGGGGTATGGGGATGTTGATTAGACTTTTAGGTAGCTTGAGCATTGATAGGTGATTGTGTGCATGTGTATGGAGTGCTGTTGGTGGGGGTCTCGTCAAGAAGTGTTGTGTGGTTGATGTGTGTTTTTTACCCAAGCCCATGCCCCCTGCCCTTGGGGGGGGAACTACAAAAAGCACTTCATTTTAAAAGAATACAAGTCTGAAGACGACGAAGGTTCACGTGCGGTATTTGAGGATGTAGATTGTTTCAGAAGTCAAGGATAAGACGATGTGATAATTTTTGACCAAGTTATAAAAATGATCAACATGATGTAGTACGAGTGACAGGTTATTAGCTGCAAAATGTCGAAAACCCGGTTTCGTTCAACAACTTAAAAAAATTGACCTTTGCATAACCTTTAAAGGTCACAAAATAATTTTGTGGACATTAAAATAAGGAAACAGGATACGTGCTATAGCTTAATGGAGTTGGTTCGTCGAAGAAGGTCGAAAACCCGGTTTGATTCCCACAACTTTGAAAATTTGACTTTTGTGAACTTTAAAGGTCAAAGGTCAAGGATTATGACCTTTGGTGCAAAACTTCCTCTGGAACATTCCAGGAACAATATAACGTCATATAGGCTATATGGCATTTCGCACTCCTCAGATTATCCATACTTTGATGAAATCAGCGTAAAAACAAACTTGAAGGGGGCGCCACGGGCAAGGTGTTCGAGATAGAGAAAAATGGTTTGAAGACTTTAGGTGGGGAATGACCTCAAGATTATGCATAAAAAAATATTGTCATCCTCGCTCTCAAAGTTTGGGCGGTCGTATGATTTTTATGTCAAAATTCGCAATTTTCTAAGTTCGTGACCTTGTGACCTTGACCTTGGGACGAAAATGAAAAATTGAGCTCCGTGGGGCTATGCAGGTCCCATTGGGCTAACCAAATACCGAAACCCCTGCCAGATTCAACAAACCCCCTCGGACAGTGGTTCCCAACCTGTGGTACACGAGGGCCTTCCATGTGGTTCGCGTACTTTCGGGCTCAACCTTAAAAAAAAAAAAAGGAAAAAAAAAGCCTCAAAGTTTGGGTTTGCAATCCAACTCGATGAGTCGACGGACGTCACCAACTGCTGTCAACTACTTGTCTACATTTGCTTCACACAGAATAATACTGTGAAGACTGAGCTGCTGCTGAGCCAGGAGCTATCCAGTACAATGAAAGGAAAGGATGTTTTCAACCTTTTGAATAATTTCTTCAAGCATAATGAACTGGATTGGGGAAAGTTGGTCGGATGCACGACAGATGGGGCTCCGTCGATGCTCGGTCGAAAGTCAGGGTTTCAAGCCCATGTGAAAGCTGTCACCAAACGCCACCGGTGTCCATTGTTTCAGACACAGATTCGCCCTTAGCACTAAGGTACTCCCTCCGAATTTGTTATCATGCTTGAACCGGTTAATCAAAATAGTTAATTTTGTCAAAACATCCGCCCTGAATACTCGGCTGTTCAAACTGCTCTGTGAAGATCTCGGCTCTGACCACACCTGTCTCCTCTACCACACAGAGGTTCGCTGGCTCTCCCGGGGGAATACGACGAGGCGTCTCTTTGAACTGAGGGATGAACTCCTCGTATTCTTCACGGAGAAAGAACACGATTTTCAAAAAGATCTGAAGGACGAGGAGTTTATCTCAAGGTTGTCCTACCTGTCAGACATTTTTGGGGTCTTCAACCACTTAAACCTGTCGTTCCAAGGGCCCAACTGCACTGTCTCAGACTTCATCTCGAAGCTGGGAGCGTTTGTCCGGAAGTTGGACCTCTGGATCAAGAACGTGGAGAGTAAACGCTATGGAATGTTTGAACTCCTGACTACCCTTGAGAGCGAGCCCAATGATGAATTTTCCCAAGAAATCGTCCGTCACCTCTCACTGCTCAAGACTGAGTTGATGCATTACTTCCCAGACATTACATGTTGTGCCTACATCACCAATCCGTTTTCCGTTGAACCAGGCGATCTGCCTGTCGGGACCAGGGAACAAGAGGAGCTCATAGATATCCAGGCTGACGAGACAGCAAAGACGAAGCACAAGGAATGCTCTCTCCTATGAACTTCTGGGTGACCATGGCCTCCTCGTACCCGACACTCGCCCGTCACGCTGTTCCCCAGCTACTGATTTTCCCCTCTACGTGGGAGTGTGAGCAGGGGTTCTCAGCCATGCTGACCATCAAGTCAAAGAGCCGGAACCGTCTTGCTGCGCCCGGGCATGATTTCTGATATGCTGTGAGCAAAGTTATGCCCCGCATCGACCAGCTGGTGGAGAAGAAACAGATGCAGCCCTCGCATTAAATTTTGTTCTTTGTTGACAGTTAGTTCATTTGTGTGTTCTACTTGTGAATAAATTGATATCTTATCGAATTGAGTTTTTCTGGAACCAGGTGGTACGCGGTGACGGTATGGGACCTCCAAGTGGTACTCAATCAGAAAAGGTTGGGAACCACTGCCCTAGGAGAAGATGCAAATTGAAATCGGCTCCCCCCTAAAAACACAATTCGCAATTTTCTAACTTCGTGACCTTGTGACCTTGACCTTGAGACGAAAATGAAAAATCGAGCTCCGTGGGGCTATGCAGGTGTCATTGGGCTAACCAAATACCGAAACCCTTGCCAGATTCGACAAACCCCCTCGGAGAAGATGAAAATTGAAATCGGCTACCCCCTAAAAACACGTTTTTTTGGGCGTGGTTCCACCCATAATGTGCGGACCACGCCCATTCTCAGGAAAACACAAATATATCATGATATAAACCTCCCACCAAAATTTTATCAGGATCGGATCAAAACCCACGGAGCTATGCTCGGGACAGACAGACAGACAGACAGACAGACAGACAGACACACAACAATAACGAATATAGTGGTCACTTATTTCTTTCGTCCAAATATTTTTTCGTGAACAAAAAATAAAATACATTTTGCATTTTTTTGTTTTCATCTTGTGTTGATAAATTAGTGCGGTGTTGATGTGGCAGGCATGATGGGCTGAATGGCCTCCACCTGTGTCTAAATGCAATACCCTCTCTGGCGAGGGTAAGAATGCAATTTTTATGAATGAGTATTCTCCATATTCCCATAATAAAGGTTTTTGAAAATTTGATGACAAAAGCTCAAATGGTAAAAATAAAAAAATAAAAATAAAAACATGTGATGGACATCCACTTAAGCTCGAGTAAACAAATAATCACGGAGGCGATTAAAAACATGGCCGTCTCGTGCTGTGCAGTGGATGGGCTAGTAATGCCTATTTCTACTCACGGTGACTTGGCCCTTTGACATTTTGACCCAATTATTAATTAGTCTTCTCCATATTCTCACAATAAGGGTTTGATGAAAATTTTATGACAAAAGCTCAAATAGTTTTTAAAAAAAGAAAAAGTTATGCCCTGGACAGAAAGACAAACAGATAGACACAGAGAAGCGATTGCAAAAGCCCATCTCCCGCAGACAGGCTAATTACAGTAAATAACTACAACAGCACTCGGTAAAATGCATACCTCTGGCAGGCTGTACAGGTTACGTTGTGTAGCTCACCGATAGGACGGATATGCATCCGGACCTTAAATAAATCTAATTGGCTTGTTCTTGTTATCTGCCCTAACTCAAAAACGTACGGACAGATTCGGACAAAACTTGGTGGATGAGATATCATGCTATCCAGGAAACCCTCAAATATCATGGGTTTGAATGCGTCATGTGTCCAATTATCTCACATTGCGAGACCTTTGTTGTTTCTCGTGCACTGTTAATAAATGGCGTGCAAACGTAAAACGATTGACAAAATTAATAGTGCCAAATGGTCGAGAAAGGTTATGACATTGGGTGGGAAAAAATTGGAGTTGTTGGATAGGTTGTATGGAGGTTAAAGTGCAGCATCTGTGGGCAGCAATTATGGGATGAATGCATCTACTGTGTGGTGTATCCGTGAAAGTGAGTCAAATATCCATGCAAGTGTTGCCGCCAGTGCTCCACAAAGTGAAAAAGTCTCATTCCAGTCCCGTGATCCTCATATTGAAAGGATGGAAAAAGCCCTTGATGTTTAGATCGAGGATCAAACACAGAAAAAGTGCCTTTGAATGGACCAGTGATACAGGAGAAATCATTGCCAGTTTACTAACGTTTCCATGAGGCACCCGGGGCCAAAGGCTTCAGTTCAATCACGGCTACCCACAAGTTCCACGTCAGCATGGGCCGGTTTGAGAACATCAAAAGAAGATTTGGCCTCCATCATTTAAAACTGGTCGAAGAAGCAGCATCGGCAGACCATGATGCTGCGGAGAACTACCCACCACAGCTCATGGAACTAATTGAGGCGAAGGGATTTATGCCAGAGCAGGTGTTTAACGCCGACAAGATGGGATTATTCTGGAATGGAAGGGAATGCTATCTCATACCTTCCTGTCCGAGCAGGAAAGATCTGTTGCAGGGTTCAAGGTGGCTTACCCTTCTCATATGCAACAATGCAGCAGGCACCTTCATCGTAAAGCCAATACTGCTCTTTCGATCGCTGAATCCCCCTCCATGCTCCCTCTGCTCTAACAGCATCATCCCGAGCTAAGTCTTGTGTTTTATATTTATGACAGAGTGCAGTATGTAATATTCTTATAATCACCCACCTCACTATTTTGTAAAAATCACCTCACCATTGTAGAATAAATATAAAAGGTAAAAGTCCTGTGTTTTGTTTATTACCTCCACCACCGAAGATGGAAGGAGGTTATGTTTACATCCCTGCCTCTGCCTGTTTGTGTGCAGTATATCTCAAAAAGTTATGGACGTATTCAGATGAAATTTGGTGGGCCGGATGGGCAGGTGACAAGAACGAACTGCTTTGATTTTGATGAAGATTTGGATCCGGATTCAGATTGTAGAATTTTTGAAGTGATTCTTCACCATCCAGAGAGAGGGCGAAACCAATATATTGCATGACATCTCAAATTGGAATCGATTTTGGTGATGATCCAAATCCAGAACCAGACAAAATAATTTTTTAATATTCAAAGTGATTCTTCACCATTGAGAGATGGGGGTAAAAATCAATGTATAGCATGATATTTCAAAAATTTATTGGGCCGGATACGTTTTACTGGAGCAGGCATTGCGTGGCGGAGGTATGTGCTCCACCGAGTGTCCTAGTTTTATACTGCATTTATTTTATTTACATGCTTATTTCAATGGTAACACCAGCCAAACCCATGATCCGCACGGTTTTTAAAGTGAGGATTCGTTAGGACGTCAATATATCCAGTTTTCACAACGTGATTTATAGAATTTCTTTATATACAATGTTTGTTACATTTTTTGTGTCAAATGCACCTTCTGAGATAGTCAGCATGTGCAGAAGAGGGTTTTATATTGCAGATGTTGTTTTCTAGGAGTGGCATTACGCCTCTCAACAGTGACGTCGTACGTCGCCATGCAAACGGATGTAAAAATTAGAATATCGCCAAAAATTCCCAAACCTGTCCGTCTGGCGCGATTTCATATAGTCTATGCTGTACATTAAATCACAGAGCACCCGCACGCCGAAAATGGTGACAATCCATCCGGCAGTTTCGGAGGAGATACGTCCACAAAATATGGCTTAGCGTATTCATATAATAAAAAAAAAAAAAAAAATATATATATATATATATATATATATATATATATATATATATATATAGATATATTTTACATGTTTATTTCAATTGTGATGTGTTTATTTTTAGCTGCCGCTCACCTTCCTCGATAATTTCCAGAAGCCCAGGAACCTAACCCTCCTTTTCACATTGGCCCTTGGATTTATCAATCGCAGTTTAAATTATCGTGGCATTTTCCAGGAACATAACCACCGTAATTCAGATTTCAGTATCTGAATCTGGATCTTCACCAAATTCAAATCAGTTCTTTCTAATCACACACCCAACCTGTCCATCAAGTTGTCACAATCCGTCCATACATTTTTGAGATATCAGCTCAGAGACAAACAGACAAATATTCGCAAAAACATAACCTCGGTCCACCTTAAGTGGCAGAGATAAAAATGCCAGTTTAGCAGTCATCGTGGATGTGGGACCTACACAGCACAGGCAACGAGGCAAACTGCAGCGTTTGGGCTCCAAGCGACACTGCGTACAACACCTTCAACCGAAACCACATGCACGCAACGTCCACTGCAAACCTCCCAAAATCGCAACGTGCGGTCATCAGAACCTGCAATATACAGTATACACAGAATCATGACATGAGATTAATGTCTCTTGCAACAATTGCTCTATTGCTCATTTTCTCATGTTCCTTCACTAAAACCACATTTTTACAAACCTTACATTGCTGGTGATCCATTTAAAGTAACAAAGGCCCACCTGAAACGAGCCACTGCCCAGAGGGGTCAATACTGATGCTCCGGACAAAGTTTGTGTGGCCCTTATACACCTGGGGGGGGGGGGGGGAAATCGAGTATATCTCATTAATTTGACCTCCAGCCATAACCAACATACTTGTATCATGTGAAGTTCAGGCTATTGCTTCTTAGGTTATCTCATCACGTTTCTTGAAGAGATGAACTGATAAAATGGGTCGTGATGTCCGTAAACATTTTACTATTTTTGCGACTCATCCCTAATCACCGGGCTGATTGTTTTGAAACTTGACACATTAATACAAGAAAGAAGCCCACACAATCGCTCAGGCTTCGATCTTTCGAATTTGGGATCATGGGGCTTGCAGGGGTGGTTACCCCCTGACAATCTTGATCCCTATCTGTCCCTCATTTACCAACCAATTGCTCTGAAACCCGATACAGCCCTTCTACTCGATGGTCCGCAGGATTGCTCCGTGTTAGATTTTTCGATTTCAGATCAGGAGAGGGCTTCCAGTCTAACGTCCATGACATTTCTCAGATTTTGGATTCAGCAGAGGTCTGAACTACAACCTCAAGAGATGACCGTCAGCCCACTCGGGGCTATTTTTACATTTGCTGTCTATACCTCTGCATTTTTGCTCTGGAAACACAACAGGTAGTGAATGGCCGTCAAGGCTTTGCTTGTCCAAAAACAATTCATGTATTCATTTTTGAGTGTTCGAGTGTACCTATGGCAATGCAACCAACTCAACAATCAGCGAACATAAATAAGTGACCGTAATTCCAAGGACATACCATAGACTGCACTGTGGGGAAGGGTTGCAGATCACGAGGCTTTGGCAGCTTGGGGATAAGATCCTCTGGATCAACATTCACCTGAATAAAAGCAAATTGTCATTCAATGGTACCAGGGCACTGGGCACATTCACTTTGCATCTTTCTCCTTGAGCCTTCAAAGTGAAACAAAGGTCAGATTAAAAATATAAATATTTACTATGTCTGATCGAAATGTTTTTCACTTCATATTCTGGCATGAAAAATGCACCACGAGGAAGCAAATTACTCTTGGTTAATTTCCCAGTTTCTAATACGGCATCCGTGTACTGTCCAGAATTATTCACACGACATCGCGACCGTTTAATAGCCAACCGCGAAAGCACAAGCACCGAAGTGACATCACGTGTTCTTCACAACGTGTTCTTCTGACGTCACGCGACATCACAACGAGGATGAAAAGTGAAAACTTTTATGATGATGAGACACACAGTTTTCTTTGAATTCAACTTGCTTCATTTTACGCATTAAAATAATTCAGTAAACATGTTCCGATCACTGCCAAGCCTCACGAGAAGGTGACGGTCCCATCGAGGATAAAATCAAGAGGATGTTTTTGGGGGTAGGCTAACCGCAATGGGAAACAAGGAGAAGCTCATGTGAAGCAAGGATAAAAATAACTATTTTGCTTCAATGAAGGGTTAACCCCTGAAATGTCAGCTTCTCATTGCTGTCCATGACAGTTCGCATAACTCAATCGTCCTGTTGATTTCATGCATTGTTCTATATGTCTGGTGACGCAGATCAATGCGAGCCTTCACCAACAAGACTAGTCCTTCATTCGATGACGGCATACCATGCATTGGGCAAGATGAAACGCAAGAACCACAGTAGAATCAACAAGCAAAAGGAGAGTTGAGCTGACCCGTAGTTTACGTTGCCTCGGGCACAGGTAGAGGTCAAGGCATCGTTCAAATCGCTCTTGGACAAAACGAGCATAGGCTGGCACAGAGCGCAGGTTCTTGAACTTCGCTGGCAGGAAGTTAAGCTTGCGCTCTTGGGGTTCCTGTGCATCCCAGGCAAGTTTCTGCAAGAAAACAGAGACATGAGGACCAGGATGACGAAATATAGTTCATGATTTCTCTATCTGAAACTAATCGTGTTTTCAAGCCTTGTAGGAATAAAGCAAATTCAAAAGAGATATATTAAATGACCCCGCTCTTTGCCTTTTGTTTCAGCTCACGTTCTGCCCTCTTACGTAGTTCAAGGTGTTCATGACGGTATTGATCGGTGACATTAGCAAAATTAATCTTTTCACAAAAGATTTCACAAAACACCCCCTCCCCTCCCCCCAACACTCATTCTTACTCGACATATTTTGTTGTCCTGATCTGAATCTGAATCAAGTGTTGTGCCAGCCTCGATTTTGAGTTTTTAACCGTTTAATGGCCGACTCAAAATAACGGCTGTTTTTCAGCACATTCACTTGACTCGTGTATTGGAGCTTTGATATAGTCAATAAAAATCTGCCACAAAACCTCGTTTCGTCGTGACAATTGGACACTCCGTCACAGCAATGGCCATAAATACATGGTAAAATGTCGATGGGAAGCTGAAACATAGAGCGGGTTTACAGATGTGCTGAAATCCTGGCGATTTGACAATCAGGCTGCAATGCAAACAAACTATTTCACATTTGGTGAAATTTTTTGGTCTATATGATCCAGTCAAAAATGCGGATGATGTTCGAAGATTCCATTTTGCTGCAGAGAGAAACAAGAAAATTTTTATCTGAGGTCTGAATGTTGAAAGATATGCTCTGGCTTTTACAAGTTCATCTTTGCATTTAAGTGAGCAAACCAAGCAGGAAGGTCTCACCTGATGTTACCTACCTGCTTTATTTTGTAATCAATATATATATATATATATATATATATATATATATATATATATATATATATATATATATATATATATATATATATATATATATATATATATATATGCTGATTCCTCAAGACATCAGTGGTTTGGCGATGCTTTGAGCCAGGTGATGTTGATGATGGGTGACGTGGAGGATGACCACTCATAAAATGAGTGAACCAGAGGAAGGATGGCCAAAGGTACTGCAGACGAAGACAAGCTGGTAAAGGCATTGCAGCAGCGCAACATGCTCGCCAGAGAAGCTGCTGCGACCACACTGGAAATTATTGTCAACAAGGGTCTGGCGACCTCTGGCATTCAAGAATCATTGCTTGGTGCTTGTTAGATGGGCCAAATTCAGCTCAAAGCGAAGATGAAGAGCGTGTGAATTTCAAAGCACCCATGCAGAAGAATAAGGCTCCAACACTTACCTCATTGGGGATAAGTTTTTTTTTGTTGCCTGATATTGTCAACATGGATCGAGCCACCTTTGACATAAATGGCTTGATTTCCGCTCATCAATTAAGTTTCAGACCAGGTCACTCTACCCTGGATATGCTGCTTCTGCTCTCCCAACAAAGGATGGAGGTCCTCAATGCCGGACATGAAATCAGAGTCATATCCCGAGACATATCACGTGCTTTTGACACGGTCAGGCACCCTGCCCTGCTCACCAAACTCTCTTCCTATGGTATCCAAGGCCATCTCCACTCGTGGCTCGCAGGCTAACTCTCCTGTCACAGCCAACTTGTGGCCCTAAATGGAGTTCTTTCATCCCCTCTTCCTGTCCAGGCTGGAGTTCCTCACGGTAGCGTTCTGGGCCCTGTTATTTTTCTGGTTTTCATCAACAATCTCTCCGACTCTCTGGAAAATCCTCTGTATCTCTTTGCTGATGACTCCACCCTCTGCCGTACCATCTGTCATCCCTCAGACCGGAAAGCAGCAGCTTCTTCCCTCTCTGCAGATCTGGGTAAAATCACAAACTGGTCCAACACCTGGAAAATGTCTTTCAATCCAGACAAATTTCACACTCTCACCATATCTCTCCGAAAGGACCGTTTGGCAACCCCCCCCCCCCGCACCCCCATCTACTTTCTCAACAATCCTCTGGAAGAAGTCCTTTCTTTCAAGCTTCTGGGTCTCACCATGTCATGATTTTTCCTGGGAAAGCCACATCTCCAACCCGGCCTCCAAAGCCAGTCGCCGACTGAGAATCCTCCGTCATGCAAAGTCCTTCCTTGGCCCACCTGAGCTCCTGACCACATACAAAGCTTTCTTCCACAGCCTGATGGAGTACTGCGAACCCCTCTGGGCTGGTGCTCCTGCCTCCCACCTTTCTCGGCTTCACGCTGTAGAAACCAAGGCATTTCGGATCATTGGCATCTCTCGCGATGAGGCTGAGTCTTTGGGTCTCACACTTTCTCACCGCAGGCAGGTCGATGGTCTTTCTGTCTTCTACCATCTCCTCTCCGGTCTAGCCACCCCCCCTGCTGTGTCTGCGATTTGTCCCCACCATATTTCCGCATGGCGCTCAAGGTCCGCCAAAAACCCCCGTCTGGTAAAGCTACGAAAATCACGAATCACTGCTCACCTTCACTCTTTCCCCCACCTTTGGAATAAACTCCCTCACTCTGTTCAATCCCATTCTTCCCTCCAGGCCTTCAAAACAGCTGTTCACCACCACCTATCACCCCCCATCCAAATCCTCGATCTTTTCTACCCCCATTAATCCACCCCAAACCCACCTCCTTCAAATTCCGTTTTCCTTCCTGAAAGTCCCTGTAATGTCCATCTTGTATTCCCCATGTTCCCCACCCCATCCCTCTCCCTTCCACAGATCTCCTAATGTCTCTGTTCCCCACTGTTTTGTCCTTCCCACTCCCGCCCCTCTTGTCTCATGCCCCCCTCACTGTGCGTTGTGTGTTCGCTCTCATACGAGCCTCGACAAGGTATACAAATACAAAACAAAACAAACTAGAGGGGGAGCACTCGGTGGAGTGCAAAACCTCCGCCGCCAATACTGTAAGGTCACTCAAGTGAACCTGATATCCTATTCATTCTATTTGACATCAACAGTGCTCACAGAGTTATAGTTTGCAACTTTCCCTTTTACTTTTAACTTTTACATCCTCAATTCATTCGTCATAACTGGATTCCTTGAGACAGAAATTGATTTTACGTGGGTCTATCCACCTGAAGTTCCAAAATCAGCCGCAATTATAATTTTGGCATTTTTTTGTTGGAAATCACTTATAACATGTAGAAATGCAAAAAACAATCGAAATTTTGTTGAAAAAAATTTGCTAATTTTTTTTTTCTCAAACAATTTTTTTTCGGAGGGGGGTTGGAAATCACTTAAAACATGTAGAAATGAAAAAAAAGAAATCGAAATTTTGTTGAAAAAAAAAGTTGCAAAAATTTTTTCTCTAAATTATTTTTTTTGTGGGGGGGGGGGGGGTTGGAAATCACTTAAAACATGCAGAAATGCAAAAAAATAAATTCAAATATTTTTTCAAATTGGCCGCCATAGCGGCCATATTGGATTTTGGACCAAGTCCAAAATCTAATGGCATGATCCTTGGACCAGACCTAACGCCCCACCAAGTTTCGTCAAAATCCGCCGAGGAGTTTTTCCATAATACTGTTCACAAACAAACAAACAGAAAGGGGTGAAAACAGTGACCTCCGTCCATCTTCGACGGCGGAAGTTAACAAACAATGGACATCGTGGTCGACCAAGCAAAAGGCAACTATTAAAGAGGACAGAAATATCTTACAAAGATTAATAACTGCTTATATAGTCCTGGGGCTGATTCTCAGAAGGGGCCTAAAATGAAAGTTTACTGCACCCCCCTGCCAACATCGGTTTTATGTGTTTTTCTTGTTTATTGATCTATAAGGTGATGATTTTAAAACATTACCCCTTCTAAAAAGTGTCCATTCGAAGTTTTTGGGGACATTTTTGATACCAGGTATACCGCTTTACCACTAAAATAGGTTTTTTGTGCTAGGGATGGGTGGCCATATTACATTGCAGTTCGGTTTGCTCAGAGTGCACATAAACACATTAAATACAAATCCAGGTGTTCGATTTTGTTTTAGGAGATATTTTCGCTAGAAATTGTGCTAAAATAATGTAAAGATTGTGTGAAAATGATAAAAAAAAAATGTGTGAAAATGGTAAAAAATTGTGCGAAAATTATCAAAATTTTGTTAAAATTATGACAAAATACAATGTTTGTCACTAACATCATAAACTATTATAGAAATTCGCATTCTAGTATATTTCTTGATGTTGACTGCTGCAAATAGTGTCTGGTGCTTATTCAGTGTGAATTGCATTCGGTGCAGAGTATCACGGCATGTATTGAGAACTGAATAAACCCTTTCCAATCTGACGAGCAGCTGTGCCATTTGGCTTCTGGACACGTGGCAACGGAAGATGTAAAGCGAGACCTTTTGATTGCTCGTCAAAGAGGCGTAGGATCACTGAGGACATTTGCAGCAGACAGATTAGGGAAAGATGGAACCAAAGACTTCTACGCTACTCTACCACAACTGCAGCTGCAGCTGAAGACGTTCGCATCCATGAAGAAGAAGAGACGGGGGCATGACACATCGCACGCCAGCGTCCTGAAGTCAACAAGAGACATGTTTGGCCGTCTCCTTGCGATTGGTCAAAGCCGTGAACTATCTATGGAGAAGCTTCTGAGTTACCCACTTGGACCGCTCCCACTCTCAATCGCCATGCCAGATGGAAGTCCAGTGAAGACAGTCAAGGCTAAATTGCTCAGAGCACTAGAAGACAATGTGCAACTGCTGACAAGTATCCCCCGGATGCTACCTGGGTGCTTGACGCAATGGCCATCATCCATTCAGCAAAAACGGCACCAAACATGACATACTCACAACTGGCCTCTTCACTCTTCAACACCATCACATCTGGTTATCCAGCTGGTGCGCGCAAAGACTGGGTAGTTGACACATACCCTGATAAATCAATTAAGATCGCGGAGCGCAACCTGAGAAGCGATGCTGGTATGGAGAGCCTCGAAACCAAGATCCGCACAGGAACACAGAAGATTGACCAGCAGCTGAACAAGTCTCTGATGAGTGGATCCTTCAAATGTGCCCTGACAGAATTCCTCCTGAATGAGTAGTCCAATCCAGAGTATGCTGCGCTGCTGGGCCAACAAGCACTGTTCGTGACAGTTGGAGAGAGGTGCTTCAGGTTGAAGGCCAATGACCAACTAACAGAAGTCCTGAAGGCAGAAGTGGCTGAACTGAGATGCACACACGAAGAGGCAGACACCAGGCTTTTGCTTCACGCAGCCCATGCAGCTGATCACGGTGCTCCTGCTGTGATCATCAAGTCCCCAGACAGTGATGTTGCAGTCATTGCCCTTTCAGTCTGCCATCGTATTAGCTCGCAGCTCATATTTCGCACCGGCACACAACAGCGGACCCGCTACCTTGATCTTACAGCTATGGCACATACCCTGGGACGCGATATCTGCTCTGCTCTCCCAGGTTACCATGCTTCAGTGGCTGTGACTCGACCAGTGCCTTCACTGGGCGCGGAAAGCTGTCAGGACTCAAACTTCGAAAGATCGAAAATGAATTTAGAGCCACTATGAACAGCATTGGGCAGTCCTTCAGTCTGTCAGTAGCAGAACTCGCCAGAGGAGAAGAGGCCATCTGCGCCCTGTATGGGAAGAAGCAGCACAGTAGAGTCAACGAACTGAGGCATGAGATGTTTGGCGTGCATACCACAGACCCATGCAGACTTCCGCCCTGTCAAAATGCAGCCGAGTTCCACCTACGTCGTGCCAATTACCAGGCTGCCATTTGGAGAAGATGTCTCGAGAACTGCCGACATGTACCCACTCCACATGGTCATAGCTGGGATGTAGCCGGGAATGAGATCACCATCAAATGGTTAGATGTTTCTCCTGCCCCGACGTCTGTCATGGAATGTGTTAGCTGCCGGTGTTTGCGTTGTGCTGACCGGAGGTGCTCCTGTAGACAGAATCAACTAAGTTGCACCAGAGCATGCAGATGCAAGCCTGACCAGTGCGGGAATTCCAAAGAAACTATCGTTGATCCACTGGAATCCGACGATGAGACAGATGACAAATTGGACATTGAACAATTCATATGAATCCAGTTTTTCTTATCAGGTAAGTAAGATTTTGCTTGGTCTACAGGTCTTTTAACCTTATTTTATACGGGGTCTGAAATGACATGGGAACGTGCGAGAAACCTGAAACTTTGCCAGTTGCTACTGCCACATGCTTATTTTATAAAAATGAACTCATTTTAATTTTTGCCTCAACAATGAGCTAATTCTGACGTCAAGAATAATTAATTTTAGCGAAATTCCATGTTTTTAGTAGGTAAGTTTTAGAGTAAGAACCCCCCCCCCCCTTGACAAATTGCTCCCAAATTTGGTACACGTTTTTAGAAATGACATAGGATAAACGTCACCAAGTTTCAGTCATACCTCTAACCGTCACGACGTTATAGGCAGAAAACAAATATGCCCCCCTCCCATGTAAAATAGGGTTAATATGTGTATTATTCAGTAATAAACACGAGCCAAAACCCCGTCACAGACGGATTCCGTTCATTCAACCACCCTCACCAGCTCACCCACACTCGATGGACATGGACTGGACAGGGCGTCCTTGTCCCCGCCTACTCATCCCCCGCCCCTGCCCCATTCCCCCCCCATCTCCCGCCTTCAACTTGCTTATCCCCGCCCAAAAATTTGCTTACCTTGCCCCCCGCCTCTTCACTCCTCGCCCCCGTCTCAACGAAATGTGTTTATTCTGCTTCAGAGTTGAAGTTTGACTATTGCCACTATGTGCGATGCACTCTTACAGGTACGAAGTTTCTTTCAGTCCAGGTCACAAGACCGAGAAAAACGTGACGCGACCGCGAGGAGGAGCACAACATTGGTCCTTCAGTATTAATATATAGATAGAAGATACAATGTTTCTTGTTACATTTTTTGTGTCAAATTCACATTCTGAGGTAGTCAGCACGTGCAGAAGAGGGTTTTACATTGCAGACGCTATTTTCGAGGAGTGGAATTACACCTCTTAGCGGTGACGGTCTGTCGTCGACAGACGTAATGACGTCAGCGAATGACCGATGATGTCATGACGTCCTGACGCCTCTTAGCGGTGACGTCACACGTCGCCATGTAAACGAATGTAAAACGAAAAGTGTTTCTTCTGCTTCGGAGTTGAAGTTTGACTATTGCCACTATGTGCGATGCACTCTTACAGGTACGAAGTTTCTTTCAGTCCAGGTCACAGTACCGAGAAAAACGTGACGCGACCACGAGGAGCAGCACAAAATTGGCCCTTCAGTATTAATATATAGATGTTTTTCAGGGTTTCGATAAACGTCCATGCAGGTTTAGTAAAGTTACAATGCCTCAGCACAATACAAAATGCTTCCTGAAGCAAACAATATTGTCCTATACGAATGCTACAATACTTAATACTGCAAAAAATGTCAGGTTTTGCCAAAACGTATCACTATATGAAATGGCTTGCAATGGGTCATTTGGACACTTTTTGAAAGGGGTAATGTTTTGAAATCAGATGTCTATAGATGATATAACATGAAAAAACCATCAAACCTATGTTGGCAGGGGGGTGCAGCAAAACTCAAAATTTTGGAATCAGCCCCAGGACTAATAGGGCAGGGCACACAGTCCTACCGAGACAAAATCTTGCAGCACAAGCTAATACTAGTGCTGCTGTGACTAGCAAAAACCGATGGAAGCTTACGCACTGCCGATAAATCACTGCAAGCCAAAGTGCTTAGCACTCATGTCAGTACCCTGGCAACAGTGACTTTAAGTAGGACAACCTGCTTCGTCATTGATGGCCAAGCCTTGGTGATGGCTCTGGGGAAGCCACAAGACAAAATGACATTTGGTGACTATGCAGAAACATTTGGCAAAACGGTAGACAGGAAACCCTCCAATATCACGTGAGTTAGGTTCCTGCAAAATGCTGCTATAGTTGAAACCGCAATAGTGGAAACTAAGGACCAATGGGAAAGCGGGGGTTCGGTTCCTGGACTTCGAGAAAATATCAAGGAAGATCGATGGCAGCCGAAAATAAACACATCACTATTGAAAAACACACGTAAATATGTACATAAAGCATGTTAACATTGAAAAAACCTCTTGCCAAAAGGTCACACTGAGGTGAACAGAGCTGCTATCCACCAGGAGCGACTCCTTGAGGAATATCTGCCTACGAGAGATTCCGATGAGAATCGTTCTACAGAGTAACCATGAAAAATATGCTTTTGCCTCATAACGTCACCAAATGACGTCATAATGTCTCAAGCTTGACATATCTAGAAAGCACTCATGGAGGTGTTCAATTTGAGGTACTACACGATATGGTACCTAAGATTTCAAAATTTGACCTTGGGGTAAAAATATTTTGACCTGAGGCACTAACCATGAAGGTCAAGTCCAATCGCCACCAAAAACTAATCAGCTGAGTGCCAGACCATGAACTATATTCCCATAAAGTTTGGAGATTATTCGATTAAAATTACTCAAAAAATAAGGGTTTCGGCGACTTCCATGATTTACCGCAAAGTGACCTTGACCTTTGACCTTTATGTGTGCTGAAGGGTATTGTAGTAATACTACAATATGTGTACCCACAAGAGTTTTCGATGAGAATTGTGCTCGACAGAGTGATATAAAGGTGAAAAATCCAATGATTACAGACAAACAAACAAACAAACAAAAAAAAAACTTACCAAGTAACAGATCTTGCAACAACGAAGTTTTGGCAAGATAATAAGCATGAAAATACAATAAATACAGTGTAAATTAAACAAAAACACATGACTTTTACCTTTTAAATTTATTACAACACAGCGAGGTTGGTAATGGTAAACATATTACGTACTCACACTGTACTCTGCTGTAAATAGAAAACACAAGAATTAGATTGGGATGATGCTGTGAGAGGGGGGAGGGTGGAGTGGAGCAGGTGAAGGGTGAGCGGGGAAAGGGGCGATTCAGCGAACAGAAAAGCAGCATTAGCTTTACGATGAAGGCGCCTGCAGCAATGCCGCAACCCACAATGGAGAAGGGTAACACGATCCTGAAATCACCTTACCTTGAACCACGATCACCTTAACAGCCTTGCTTGGGGAACAAGGTACGAGATGACATCGTCTTCCAGAATAATCCCACCTTGGCGGTGTTAACTTGTTCCGTTATAAATCCCTTTCCCTCACTTTGTTTCATGAGCTACGCATAAGAATACATGTTTGAGAACGGGGGTTCGAATCCGGGTATCGGAAATAAAGCATTTTCCCAAAAAGGTTTGAACACGGAGTTGGAAAATGGACATTTGGGAATGAGATTTGAAGGATAATGACCGTTTGGGAATTAGGTTTGAAGGATGATGAAGATATACGAATGAGGAATACGACAATGGGGAAGGTTCTGTCTGCAATCATTGAACCCGTAATCGGGGACCGTACAGATGCTGCATTTTCTCCTCGAACCAACCGAACAACTCCATATATTTCACCCAATGTCATAACCTTTCTCTGCCTTTTGGTACAACTAACTTTGTACAACACTACATTTACACTCATTCAAAAGAGTACGTGAGAAACACCACAAGAGGTAATCATTCACACACGGGCCACAAACGATGCCTAATTTCAGCTCAAAAACCACAACTGGTCGAAATGAAATCTCGCGATAAAAGAATCGGAACACAATAAGTTTCCCACGATTGGTAGAAACCCGCGATCGTAGAACCCGCAATATTGGAGGGTTTACTGTACAACATGGGAAAAGCCTAAGACAGGTGAGATGAGATATAGGAGCATGCGCCAGAGTGGTGTGTCGCTGCATCCACTTTCCATTGGTACTCCTCCGTCTGGCTATCCCCCGGGCAGATGCCTGGCCCATCCCCATCTCCTTGAGATTCCGATCAACCTGCTGCAACCACGAGGCACATGGTCATCCTGTTGGCCTTCTCCACTCACGAAGCTCCCTCGCTGAGAATCTGGTGATCGGGATCAGCGTCAGGAAATCGAACCGCATGTCCATACAGCCGCAGCTGACCCTCACGGACGATGCAGGTAACAAATCTCATTTGAGTCTCTCGCGGCAACTGCTTGTTGGACACAAAGTCTGACCAGTGATAGCCAAGGATTCTCCAAAGAGACCAGGTACTGAAGGAGTTAAGTATTCATCTCAGATCATTGGTCAGAGTCCAAGACTCATTGGTCATTGGTCAGGTGCACCAATGGCTGCCTCATTATGCGTTACAGCTACAGATGACTGAGATTACCATGTACCGAAGGTTGCAGATGTCACAGCCAAGACAGCTTCTGTCAGAATATTTTGGAGGATTGATATTGTTGTGGTTGAGGAAATTCGCAAACCACCATTCAGGTCCCGTAGGTGAGATATCTCTGTCAGTACATGTGTAGTTAGCCACAAACCCGTTGTTTAGAGGGAATAAATGTGATTCATTCGGGCTGCGACCCTTTAAGATAGCCGTTTTTCTGTTCTATCTTTATTTTGAACCAACCACGTCTCAACCTCCATCACACAACAACCACCAACTGCAACGCCGCTTCACAACAACAACAACAACGCCAACAGCCACGACCTTTACCTTCACAACTCGCTCTCGCAAACATCGCATCACCACCATTCCAAGCGTCACCGTGGCCAGGGACCACCACAATAAACCCTCCACCACCTTCACCTCTCCTTCTGCGGCCATTCCCGCGCCGCTTGTGAACGCTGAGCGTCAGGCTGTCCTGGCCTCGTGCGGGGCACGCGTTGAGCCGCGGGTGCAAAAAGTGGCCTTTCCGAGGAGAGGTCGGATCAGGAATGATACACGCCCACTTCCGATCCGTCCAATCATTAAGCGCGGGGCGATTTGGCCCCGCCTCCAGGTGCGTCGGAGTAGAATCGATATATGCAAATTCGAGGATCAGGGGAGGTTCACGCCCACTTTTCCTCCATCCAATGGGCGAGCGTGGCTCCGCCCCCGAGCTCATCCTGATCCGGAAATTTGCATATGGGTTCTCCTGCCGCACTATAAAGCGCCGAGCGCGGGGCGAATTCAGTCAGTTTCTGTTTTGGGCTAGGGTGAGTTGGAGAGGTGTGGCGGCGGCGAAGTGTGGCAGCGGCAGAGTGTGGCAGCAGCAGAGTGTGGCAGCAGCAGTCAAGACGGGTCTGGAGGAGAGTCGGTCTGTCGGGGTTCGGAGTCTGTCGGGGAGCTGCAGAGAGGGGAAGCCGGGAACGCGGTCGAGGTCGCAGTGGAGTCGCTCGTCGCGGGACCCAAGCAAGCCACCTATCCTCTTTCCCCAGAGCATCAACAACCCCCCCTGTTTCCCCCCGCGCTGAGATAGTGCGAAAAGGGGGCCCCATTCCCACCCCATTCCAAGCAGTGCCAACGAAACCCGCGGAGGAGCGCGGAGTCGGGGCACCGCCGCGACATTTGCGGCTCATCACAAGACGGGTAGGCTCCGCCCGGTCTCGGCCCACAGCCCCGTCTGTCCCCTTGTATTTGAGGGTGGCCCCTTTCTTTTGCTTTTGAGTATATGTGTTGTCGGCGCCGTCTGTAAAGTAAAACTGTGTAAGTGTTGCCATGTGCTCGCGTAGTAGATCTGCATTGTTGTGTTCCTTTTGTTACATTTGCTTTTGGTGCATAATTGTTGTAATTGTATATGTGTGCTTTCCATTTGCCGCGGAATAAATGTGCCTTATGTTGAACTGTTTTTCCCGTTTCGCTTCGTCTTTTCTTTAATTGAATCTCCATCTTACTTCACGTAAAGGGTTGGTAGTGGGCTAAATACGTCCGATAATAATTAATCGGAACCGTCGAGGTCGACGATATAACACCGCTCAGTTATCCCGATAGTACGGAACGGGTCGCTTCAGTGGCCCGTGTCCGGGGTCGACCTGCGGCGAGGTGCGATCGCCTGGTCTACCCTCCGTGTGGGTACTTAGGTAGGTCGAATTTGGCGAACAACCCTATCCCACGCGGGGGGGCGGTTGGCACGATCGTGGTGAGGCCGAAAGGCCCACCCGTGACTAGTTCCCGGTGTTAGTCCGAGAGGGCCACGACGGAATTGTCCGTCCGGTGGGCGACGTGCCGCGTTTCGAGTTACGTGGCCGCTCGCACGCCGGCGGGCGCGAATTCGCAACAATATTATACGTAATTTATCTGAAATTCAATGTCAGTCTTCACGGGACTTCTGTCATTTCGCATTGCTTTATACTTCATTTCTTTGTTGTTTGGGGGAGGGGTGTATTCTGGTCATCTGGGAAGGGCAAATTACCTTATTATTTGGGGGAAATGTAGGAAGCTTAATTACTTTTGTCCTGTCTGCTGTTGAGGAGTTGAAACAAAAAGCCTTCTTGTGTCTTTTATTGCCAATCATAAAGTACTGCCTCAGTGGTCATTTTGCATTCTAGCGGACATGGGGTTAATACATTTGAGTCAGCCATCATAGGGTTAAAAACTCAGAATCTAATGTGGCAGACACTTTAATCAAACTCAGCATACCCTAAAGTACAAAATGAGCCTGAATGCCAATCATTAACATGAAATGCTTCCAACTACCTTTTTTAAGCCCTTTTTTTCAAAATTTGTCCAAGACTAAAATTAAAATGACTAATAATGAGTATCAAAATAAAGTAGACTTGTGGCCGGACATTTCAATTTAAAATGACGTTGGTATGAGTTCATTTATAACCTGGAGGGAGGCTTGAGGGCTTGTTAACAAGTCACATCTTTGACTCTCACATTCTGCTTAATTCCTTGGTTTATTGGGCACCGACATCAACCATCGCACTAAAATGAAAGTTCATGCTTGGCAGCCATTCCAAATGATAACCTCAGCTCGACAGTCATTCAAGGCTGACTGCTTTAACAAACTAGAAAGGCACTCGGAAGAGCGCATACCTCCACCACGCAATGCCCGATCCAATAGAACACATCAGGCCCAATAAATATGTCGTTTTTAGCCCCATCTCTCAATGGTGAAGAATCACTTGAAAAATTAAAGAAATCTCGTATCCGGATCCAGATTCTGATCTTCACCAAAATAGAATCAATTCTTCCTTGCCACACACAATGTGTCCACCAAGTTTCATCTGAATCCGCCCAAAACGTTTTGAGACATCGTGTTATATTGTTACGAATTTGGAAACCTATCGCACACAACATTCAGGTCCTATAGATTAGTTATATCAGTAAGTATGTGTTTTATAGATAGCTTACATCCCCTAGTCTAATGGGTGAATACATGTAAATGCGCTGTGAAGTTATTTTAAGTGTCAGGTTTTCTTTTATTTAACACCAACGATAACAACGCCATCTTCACTTCCATCCTGACGCCATGACGCTCGCAGCATTCTTCGTGCGCTTGCCAGCAGGCGCGCGCATAGGCGGAGCCTAGCGTAGGCATGGCGTTCCTCCTTAGCCAATCGGCAAGGAGCAGGCGTCTTCCCCGCCCCGTCTCCGACTCAACACGATCGCCATTAGACACGCGGTCAGAGGAAAGGCGTTGGGCGGAACCACAAACGCCTCTGCTCTGGACTCCGCCCAGGGGGGTGGGAGTTGCCCCGCCTACCGTGCGCCTGTCCAATGGAGGGCGGCCAGGGAATTGCGCGATGGTTCCGACCAATGAGAAGGCGAGTGGCCATAAAAAGAGGGCCCTCCCTGGAAGGAAGGACAGAGAGAGTGTGGTCGGCATGAGCAAAAAAAAAAAAAAAAGAGTGTGCGGTGTCCTGGGTCTGCTGGAGTGCGGCGTCTCTGCCTGGGCTCGTGGTGGACTGCATCTCGCGCTTAAGAGGTGCCTCATCTGGCGCATTAGAGCGAGCGACCCTATTTGGTCGAGGGAGATCACCTCGTCCTACCTCAGCTAGGTTCAGCTGCGCTGGTCCGTCCTTCGGTGACCGGAGCCCCGGAAAGGAGTGGACGCCCAGCCGCGCGCTCGCGGCCAGGTAGCCAGCCAGCCAACCTGATCTTCAGCCCGACTGTCCTCCGGGCTGGAGGTCCAATTAAAGACCAGTTGGTCCGATTCTTTGTGTGTGCGTGTGTGTGTCCTGTGGGCCCCGTCTTTAAGTAGTAAATTGTTTAAGTGCTTGTGCTGTATAAATTTGCAATTAATAATCGGTTTAGCTCTGCCCTTACGTGCTTCCCTCATTCCCCACCTATTGTATAAATAAACCCCCATTTGTTAAATGTTTTCAGCTCGTTCGTATCTATTCTTTCATTGACTGAGCGTGTCGCGTGCCGGGGAATTAGCTGGCAATTGCCGTTATAACGGGACAATCATGACCGACGGTTCTCGGCGATTAAACCGCTCGGAATCGCACACGGAACGAGCGTGCAAAGCGGCTCGTTTCCGTACGGGTGCCGTCGAGGGTGTGAAGACTCGGTAGATCGCTACGTGGTCTCTGGGTATTTTGAAATTCGGCGAATAACCCTGTACCACGTGGTGGAAATATTGACACTTCACGGTCCAAAACAAAGGACCTGTATTCTCCGGAGTTTTCCGGAGAAGTACGATCTGAATTCCGGGCGATTGGTCGAGCCGACTTGCGGCTCCATCTAGCGGACGTGCACACGGCCGATACCAGGCCCCGCAACAATACATCATTTTTAGCCCGATCTCTCAAGGGTGAAGAATCACTTAAAAATTTCTAGTAGTCGGTTCCGGATCCGTATCTTCGCGAAAATTGAATCAATTCAGCCTTGTCACACACGCAACCTGCCCACCAAATTTCATCTGGATCCATGCACAACTTTTTGAGATATCTTGCACACAAACAAACAAATAGGGGTGAAAACATAACCTCCTTCCACCTTCAGTGGCAAAGGTAAAAAGAAAATAGTAACCAGACTATGTGGCCCAGTGACTTGCTCAATTTGGTGATGTGGTAGTCCACCTCCTTGACACTTTTCTGCAGAGGACAAGGAAACTTCCAGAATACTCTGAAGGTCATTGAACACATTGACATCCAGTAAAATATGCCTGACATGGAGTTCCTCAATAGCTGATGTCAGGCCATAGATTTTGTTTCCCAAGTGGGCTGGGAGATGCGATTCTTACAATGGCTTAACCAACAGAAACGATCTGGGTTGAGGGGGGGGGGTGTTGTGGCTTCCAGGTCAGTAGGAATTCTTGAATGATACTTTCTGGTACTATCTAAAAGTTTTTTTTGGAGTGATTTAAAGCAGAATCGCTGGTGCTGAGTGATACTGCCGTTTTAAAGGAGCAGTTCAGTAATCCGGCAGGGAGACCTTTTGTTATGGTTACAGGAGAAAGCTGCTACAAGGGAATGGCTGGAGAGGGAGAGAGAGAAGGGAAGGAAGAGAGAAGGGAAGACGAAAGAGGCAAATTGAGATTGAGCTACTGAGAGGAAGAGTTAATTGAACAAAATCTGAAACTCCCACAAAGCATGAGTTATGAATTGTGATTTCTCTGCACATTACAAAGCAATAAACTGAAGTTAAAGCGAATATGAAAGTGTGAGTTATTTATATCTTAGTTATGGATTACTCCACCTTTATTACGGTTACTATGTCAAACAAATGTTGGCCTGGTCATGTTGCAAATCATGGAGTAAAAGTCACCAGAAAGCTAAACAAACCTCCTCTTCAGTGAGCAGATACTCTGGCGGAGGGTTGTAGGATTCAGCATTGCTAGGAAGAGGTACTCGTGGAGCCGGAACATGCATCCCGTGGCGACCCATTATTGCCCGAGGATCCTCGCTGGCCCAGAGGTCGTAGTAGCGCGGCATATCATCACGCGGTAGACGGGGCTTGATCCAGCCCATCTTGATGGCATGCACGAGCTTGGAAACCTGCATTAGGAAGCAAATGTGTTCATCTCGATAGTACAGTATGTTCTATTTCTCAATACTTAAACAGCACTGCTCAGGAAGAAAATGGAACAGTTAAATAATCTCTGGGGTAAAGATTAAGATACAACCGACAAATTGAGGAAGAAAAGTACATATCTGATAATCTATTTTTTCAATACAAGTGGGAGGATCATGTAAGGGCGAAGAAAAAGAGGTTGAGGGGGAGGCGATCAATAACCGTTGGCACATTTCCAAGAGCTCAGGAATGACACCAAGTCGACAACTTCGGAAAATCATTGCATCATTACAGATCTAGCTTAATGGTTAAATGGGTTTGGTTTATAATAGTTATTTCCAAGTGTATGTTAGCACATGTGCCATCTATCTATAATTCCAGCAGTGTGTGTGTGTGTGTGTGTGTGTGTGTGTGTGTGTGTGTGTGTGTGTGTGTGTGTGTGTGTGTGTGTGTGTGTGTGTGTGTGTGTGTGTGTTTGTCTGCAACCGCCATTTCTCGACAACCGCTGGTCCGATCTGATTGAAACTTGCCAGGAATATTGCCAGGGACCCGCGGATGTGCCTTTTCAAGGTTTGATATTAATCAGCCGAGTGGTTCTCAAGTTACGGCCATTTTATTGCTTTTTTCAGTGTTGGAAAGGTGTATATATATATCGCAGCTGAAGTGTCGTTCCACCGTATCATGCCATTTTTTCTCAAAGATATCTCAGAATAATGATAACAACATATTAATAATGATAATAAAAGCACAATAATTGGCAGTAATAAAAAGAATAACGTGATACAATGACCAATGTCTGTCAACCAATAACGACCTATATATTGTCTGTCAACCAATAATGACCAATAACGTCTGTCAACCAATGACAGGACACGGTGCTATGACATCACAAACGACATCACAATTAATGGGTTTTTTTTTAGGTTTTTTTTTTTTGCACAATTGACATCACAATTCTCCTTCTTCTTCGTTTGGTATGACGTCACAATTGACGCTGGGGACCTGAGTATGTGCCTTTTCAAGGTTTGATATCGTTCTTCATTCGTTTCAGCTGTTTTCCCAAGTGTTTCCCAAGGTTTGAAAGCTGTTTTTTCCCAAGGTTTGAATTAATTGTTGTGCTTGGTAGACATTTGTGAATACATTTACAGAGGGGCGAGAGAGGAGGGGGAGAGGGGAGGGGGGAAAGAGGAGGGCGAGAGAGGGGGGAGAGAGGGGGCAAGAGAGGGGGGCAAGAGAGGGGGGCAAGAGAGGGGGGCAAGAGAGGGGGGCAAGAGAGGGGGGCAAGAGAGGGGGCAAGAGAGGGGGCAAGAGAGGGGGGCAAGAGAGGGGGGCAAGAGAGGGGGGCAAGAGAGGGGGCAAGAGAGGGGGCAAGAGAGGGGGCAAGAGAGGGGGGCAAGAGAGGGGGCAAGAGAGGGGGCAAGAGAGGGGGCAAGAGAGGGAGGCAAGAGAGGGGGGCAAGAGGGGGGCAAGAGAGGGGGCAAGAGAGGGGGGCAAGAGAGGGGGGCAAGAGAGGGGGCAAGAGAGGGGGGCAAGAGAGGGGGCAAGAGAGGGGGGCAAGAGAGGGGGCAAGAGAGGGGGGCAAGAGAGGGGGCAAGAGAGGGGAGCAAGAGAGGGGAGCAAGAGAGGGGAGCAAGAGAGGGGAGCAAGAGAGGGGAGCAAGAGAGGGGGGCAAGAGAGGGGGGCAAGAGAGGGGGGCAAGAGAGGGGGGCAAGAGAGGGGGTGAAAGAGGGGAGGGAGAGAGGGAGGGAGAGAGGGAGGGAGAGAGGGGAGGGAGAGAGGGAGGGAGAGAGGGGAGGGAGAGAGGGGAGGGAGAGAGGGGAGGGAGAGAGGGGAGGGAGAGAGGGGGTGAGAGAGAGGGGGCATCACAATTCAAGAGAGGGGGAGAGAGGAGGGGCGAGAGTGGGGGCGAGAGAGAGGGGCGAGACTAGGGGGAGAGAGGGGGGGCGAGAGAGAGGGGGCGTCACAATTCTTCTTCTTCTTCGTTTGATATGAAGTCACAATTGATGCTGGGGACCTGAGTATGTTTCCCAGGTGTTTCCCAAGTTATGGCCATTTATGATACGGTTGGTCCGGTCTAAGTGAAAAAAATGCTCCAATCCAGTCATCGTTTACGAGAGAGAAGGAACGAAGCTGCACATACTGGCACGCACCTACGGGCCCGTATTAGTGTAATTAAAGTTATTAACGAGGGAGTGCCGAATGAAATGTTTTAGCGAGTCCCTCATATTCCCGCCAAAAATGTTTGTGTCTAAGCCCCTGCATTTCCTTTCCCTTATACTTTGCCACGTTCCTCGTGTACCTCTGTCCGATTTGTGTTTTTCCATTCTTTTCAGAAGCAGGACTGTACAAAAGGTCATGCCGCATCAGGAATGGTCATTCCGCAGTCACATATTGGAAGCAAAGCCAACATGTTATCGGGAAAGTACCAGACCCCCAGCCAATCAGCACAGGCACATGATCCTCTCGCAATGTCCACGGGGACTGAGGAGTGTGCATCATGGGTGGTTTATCAAGGCCTGCGGGAAGATCTAAAAGAGTGCTCGAGACATATATATATATATATATATATATATATATATATATATATATATATATATATATATATATATATATATATATATATATATATATATATATATATATATATATATATCTCTGGAGGTGGCAGCTGTGTTCTCTTTGCCACATTTTCCCCCTATGGCACTGTAGTCTGCTTACAGCACTGTGGTTCCTGCCAGAGTCTACACAATATTAGTAGCACGTGAAGCCTGCAGGCAGGATGAACCCCTCGATACCATGCTCTGGCTCATCACCAAAACCAGGCACAAGCAGGGCCACTCTCACCTCAGATCATCTCGATTCTCTTTCACTCTCTTCCCCAAGTCCTGTGTATCCCCTATATGAATGTGATTAAAAAAAAATCAAGTTCATTGTGGTTCTGAGGGCACTTGTTTTTATTTATTTATTTATTTATTTATTGGTTTCCATCCGTTCTGTATCGCAGCTTGTGGCCGTATGCACTTTTTCTTCCCCACCCCAATGTCCATTGTAATAGATTCCCTTGTTAAAGAGAACCTGTTTTGTGGCCATTGGGGAACAGGAACTCCATAAGGACATAGGAAATTGGAATAAACCCATTGGCCAAGTGAATTAGGTTTGTGCATTAAAGCGCTGTTAAAAGCGGGATGCCAGTCTCGGTTGCTCGGCCATTTTGATAGGCTGATTGGCCGACGGTTGTGCGGTGTTGAACGGTGATACATACGCAAATCACTGGTGGATGTGGTGACCCATGGTCCCATACCCACCTGGCAAGTGCATTGGTCAGCAGAGACCGACGACTGTAACAATGTAAAGGTATCCCTCGAATTGTTCAAATCAAACCAGTGTGCTCTTATAATCAGTCTTATAAAATGAAATTTATCTCATGTTTTGCATCCTCTTCTCCTGTCTCTCCAAAATTCAGGAGAAAATATACAAGGTCCGTCTAAAACGTAACGGGACTGACTTCACAGAAATTTTATGCCAAAAAAATATATTGAAATCACAGCTTGGCCCTTTCAAAATAGTTTCCCTCCAGTCTCACACACTTGTCCATCCTCTTCTTCCACGCTTCAATGCACCCCTGGAAGGCTTCTTCTGGAATCCTCCGGAGCTCCGTCGTCACGGCCCTTTTGATGGCCTCTACATCAGGAAATCAGGTCCCCTTGAGTTTAGGGAATAAGAAAAAAATCGCAAGGGGCCAAGTCTGGTATAGACGGGGGTTGCTCCAGAGTTGGCACGTTCCTCTCTGCCAGAAACTGTCGGATGTTCAGAACACTGTGAGCAGGGGCGTTGTCATGGTGGAGCACCCAGGCGTTGTTCTCCCACAGATCCCTCCTCTTGTCCCGGACTGATCTCATGAGGTGCCGGAGGATCTCCTTGTACACGTATTGATTCACTGTTTGACCCTG
Source organism: Eptatretus burgeri (assembly GCF_056783735.1). Classification (NCBI taxonomy): domain Eukaryota; kingdom Metazoa; phylum Chordata; class Myxini; order Myxiniformes; family Myxinidae; genus Eptatretus; species Eptatretus burgeri. The sequence goes on from NC_140968.1 coordinate 35,910,162, forward strand.
TAGTAAAAACTCGAAGTGGACGATGCCCTTGATATCAAAAACCGCGATGAGCATCACCCTGACCTTCGACCTCGACATCCTTGCTTTCTTTGGTCTTGGTAATGCCGGACTTTTCCACTGACGACTCTGCCGTTTGGTCTTGGGATCGTATTTGAATATCCACGATTCATCACCAGTAATGACTTTCCCGAGCAGGTCTGGATCGTCATCGAAGCGCTGGATAATGTCTTGACAGACAGTGACTCTTTGCTGTTTCTGGTCCTCGGACAACAGCTTGGGGACCATCTTTGCGCACACCTTGCGAATTTCGAGATTTTCAGTGATGATGCTCCAGACAGTGTCCTTGTTGATGGAAAGTTCCTCAGCAATCATCCGCACCGCGAGTCGACGATCTGCGTGCACAATCTGCTTCACACGCTCGATGTTGTCCGCCGTTCTGCTCGTTGAAGGTCTTCCAGACCATGGATCGTCTTCAACCTCCTCCCGTCCCTCTTTGAACCTCTTGTTCCATTCAAATGCATATGAACGTGACATCGTTTCTTCCCCATAGACTTGCTGCAGCATTGCGAAGGATTCGGAAGGTGTTTTGCCAAGCTTGGCAAGAAACTGCAGATTGGCTCTCTGCTCACGACTCATAGCGCGACGACTCAGACGAGACAACATGTAAAGCACGACCTGTAAAAAAAAAAAAAAAAAAAAAAAAAAAAAAAAATCACACAATGAGCAGTGAACCATCACCAATCATATGTATTGCTGGAATGTTGTGAAAGACTGACGCAACCCGTTCATTCAAGTTATGTAAGTGGAGCACACAGCACGCTCAGTCCCGTTACTTTTTAGACGGACTTCGTATGACAAAAAAAAGTCTATTTGCTTGAATGATTGACCCTGTTATCAGAACCTCAGAAAGCAAAAATGTCCAGTTTCACGACAGGAGTAGTCAACGAGGAAGCTCACATAAAGGAAGCAAGAAGCATTAGGTTGCTGTGAAATAACTCTGATGATACTCGTGATCACACACACATCACCACCCAAACTCTCAGGTTACCCTTTACAATCTGCTGAAAGTTAACAAATCACAGTACGGGGTTAGTGATGGCGAAACACCACTGGACATCCAAGAGCTTCTCCAATAAATTTTCACATCGAGGTTAAAGAACAGAAAAGCCTCAGCCGAAGGCCTCACCTTTTCTTTGTCGGAGAGTGATGGGATGAAACTGCGTTTGTGAGCAGGTGTGTTCGTAACAGGGTGGATCATGACTTGGCTTGAGAAGAAATCGGAGGCAGGCTGTTGGGCAGGAAAAGTCAAGAGGCACTGCGATTACACCAAAGCATAAAAAATGCTTGCCAAGACAGAGTTTAAACTTTTGAAGACACAAACATTTCCGATACAAGCACAGCAGTCAAAAAAACAAAAATCTGAAAAGTTTAGGATGAAATGATACATTTCATTAACAAAAGAAAACAACAACAAAGCACCTCATAGGGATCAATGCTCGGATCTCCATATCTGCCTTGCTGCAGCCGACGGACGAGGGCCACCTGCTCGTCGGTAAGCTTGATGTCCGTATCTGTATTTTTATCGTACACAGTTCGCCTGGACAAGCACAATCACATCACCATACAGTTACACAACTAAAAATAAAAATCAGTACTCCACAACATTTAGAGGACAGGAGATTTTGGCTTCAACATCCATCCATCCATATATATATATATATATATATATATATATATATATATATATATATATATATATATATATATATATATATATATATATATATATATATATATATATATATATATATATGTATGTATGTATATATATATGTATATATGTATCTTCTTCTTCTTCTTTCGGCTGCTCCCGTACGGGGTCGCCACAGCGGATCATCCGTATGATCCGCATAGTGATTTGGCACATGTTTTACGCCGGATGCCCTTCCTGACGCAACCCTGGTCGCCTCTTAGAACACAGGGATATAGTACACCTATTTTAACCGGGATGTACTATATATATATATATATATATATATATATATATATATATATATATATATATATATATATATATATATATATATATATATATATATATATATATATATATATATATATATATATATATATATATTGTTGCGGGTCGGGGTCCGGTGGCGAGAACGACCACGAGGTGGGGGAATTTACATCGATTCCCACCAGACTCCCCGGAATTGTAGGCCGTCACTCACAGATAATTCCGTGATGCGGCGGGTCGCTTAACCGACCGTGGACGCCAATACCTCAACCACGTGGCATGGGGTCCCTCCTGTCCAGAATCAAGTTACCTAATTAACCACGCGGTTTCAACTACAGGGGAACCAAGTCCTCGGTACGCCTTGCCCGAACCGGATCACTCTACCGACTACGGTAGAGTACCGACTACCATTCCGGATCGGATGCAGCCGAGCGGAACTTCCAAGGACGTACCGGCTCGAAGGAACGGATTATCGGGAATAAATACCCGGCTAAACTCAGATCCGAACCATGCTGGACCAATGGAGGAAAAGACAAAGACGAGCTAGGAACATTTCTACAATGATTTATTTACACTAAAGCGGGGAAAAGCATGTGGCACAGGAAAAAGATTTATTGGTGTGTTACACAGGGGAAAGATGAGAGAGGTGTGGTGTGACAATTATGCAAGCAACTTATAAAAGCAGACACAGTGCAGACTTAACGTGAGACTAATAAAAGCAACAATTACAACAATAACGGTCTTAAACAGGCTTATCTAACGGACAGGCGCCACACACTCAGACAAAATAAACCCAATGAAAAGAAAAGGGGACCTTTTGCAACCAGGGTGGGAGGGAGTTGAGGTCACAGTTTCTGGTACCTGAGCGTTTCTGGAGAAAGGGTGCTCCGTGGTGCGGCACCTGACAAAGGTCGTGCGGTTCGGTCCACAGCCGCACGTGTGGAGATCGTGTCCGTCAAGGAGCTTGAGTGGAGAGAACGGAGTCCGAGGCGAGAAATGGAGCAGTCCACAGGACCAGGCAAGAGACCTGGTCGAGGTCGGGTGTGCGTGGACCAGCAGTCGGGCCGTCGAGGCGGGACGTGGTCAGAGCCAAGCAGCGGAACACCTTCACAATGACCCCGTCACTAACAACTGCAACCTTCCAATCCTTCTCCCACTCCAAAGAACTCCTTTTCATCCCATACAACTCGACTCTGAGGATTGCTTCGTATTTTATAGACCACGGAGCCAGGGGGTGGAGCCATGGTGAAGCTGACGTCATGGTTCATCCTGATTGGACCGGGCCTTCATGCGGTCCGCCTTCCTGGGTGGGGTCTCGCCAGAGGCCGGCAAGGCCCGCCAACACCACGTGTCTGGGTTTGGGAAGGTGGAAGCTGAGATGGAACTGCCACAGCGAACGTCAGGATTCTGACTGGGAAAACGAGTCTCTGGGTAGGCGCCCGTCACGCTGTGGTAAGTGAGGTCAGGGTGCGAGGCAGGCGAGATGAAGGTACCGTGGTTCAAATAAAAGGGGAA
>NC_140968.1:35918696-35976196 GCF_056783735.1 Eptatretus burgeri
TCCCTCTCCTCAGACCTCGACAAAAATCACAAACTGGTCAAACACAATTTTGCTCACGTATCTATATTGTCCACCCTTTGGTTCTGCCTTACCCCTCATCATGACCTGCATCCCTTGTTTGTCCGTCTCAGACTACTTCCTCCCTCTGCCCTGCTAGTATTGTTTCCCCTTTCTCCTGCTGTTCCCTTTATCCTGTAGCCTATGTTGTGTAATCACTCTTCCAGCAGAATAGAAAATGTAAAATAAAAAATGTAATTTATTTTCATTTTTATAAACAATGCGTTGACATTCACAGCATTTTTCAGGAATGAGGCCTAACAAGTCCTCGCGTCCATCTCAAAGTCCTCGCGAATAGCGAGGCCAAACAGCATGTTCAGCCCATGAGAGGTCATAGTTGATGATGAGGCCTAGAAATTCAAGAGAGTGACCGTGGTTGACCATGGGAAAAAGACAGGCGGGTTAGTTTGACAATCCTTCTGGAGTGACACGGTGACACTTGCCAGGATTGAAATGAATTCAATTTGACCAATCAAATAATCAGAAAATCAATTCTCGATCCAATCCATTCCCCCCCAAAAAAGTCGTCAGCTCAAGATCTAATCAATTCCACTTCTTGTGCGACACAAATATATTTCCATCCACTGCCTCAAGAACCCCAGATGCTATCTCAATGTTGATCACAAGGTTATTGTAATCAGAAATGTTCATTTCATCATGTCCGGCATTATATCTGAAATGGTGTCTTGATCAGAGAATAGTTGTAAAACCAGCAAGAACGTTTGTAATTGGACCCATCTTGGATGTTCAAATTGAAACTCCCAATTATTAAGATGGCAAAAAAATATATATATATTAAAAAAATCCCAAAATAAGATTTCCTTATCCATCATAAGGACATTAGATACCATGACATTAATCAAGTCGTTATCCCGAAAGACATTAATAACTATCCATAATGGGGACACATTAGGTAAAATGAATAACATCCACTTCCCTTCCCTTGAGCCCAGTTCAATTATCATCAGGTTTTGAAATTATTATTCGTGACGTCTCACTTTATCGCCGAGAAGCACATTCTGTATTGTAGCAGTCGCTTGATGAGGAATTGCCATTTTTCAGTAACTACAACGAAAGTTTGTATACAAAATTGTTTCACTTAATTACGTATGGGATAATTAACATTTATTAGATTGCTCCCTGCACTCTCAATGCCAAGGAGAAATAGGTTCCTCTCCTACATCGCACCGACGAACTGCACTGCAATATAAACAAAATGCAAAGGTTGCTGCATGAGCACCAGTGTACAGATTTAAACCCAGCTGCAAGGCAGCAACAAGGCTACACCCTGACCTTCAACTTTCTCGTATTCCCCATCATCCCTCGGGTTGATCAGCTGGGCCATATGGAGGGGTTAGGGTAGTGAGAGTGCACGATGAGGCAACGACGGAAACAGTAACTTTCATGGCGTACCAGTAGTCCGGGTTCTCCATTTTGTCGAGGAAGGCATCCAGCTCGTCCTTGGTGCGCAGGGGTTTGAGGATGCGCTGTCCCTGCAAGTTGTAACCCACATGAGGGTAGTCCTTGTACCATTCCATTGGTATATTTCCCACTGTATTTCGGATATCCTGCAATCCACAAAATAATCATCAGGAAGAGGTCATAGAAATCATCACAGATATTTTATCATCGAAAGGAAGTAGTGTATTGCAAACGATACTTAACTTTACACAAATATCAGCTTTGATGACAAAAGTAAGGGTAAAACTCAGATTTGCACAACCTCCCCCTGCCCACTCCCCCCCCCCCCCAACTGGAAATGCCCTCACAAAAGCTCGAATCACTTTGTCTGCACTGTCCATGCTTGTCTGCAAGCTACTTTACCCAATCTCTTGGCACCACAAGCACTCCACTCCTCTGTCAACTCAAAACCTGTCCATCTCCAAGTCCACCCAGATTCACCAGTTTATTAGTTTTATTTTCCAATCCCTGGAACCTGATAGTCAGCCTCACCCTCAATCCAGTCTTGCCATTCATCATAGTTTCTTCCCTCCCCCACCCCCCTTTTGTCTCAGTCAATGAAGTTTCGGAGTCCATCATCACTTTGGAATCTTTTGACAAATTTTGCTTTTCGATAAATTTCAAAGTGCATCCAAACCCTCCCCCCCAAAAGATAAATCAAAAAAAATTAAAAAAAAGTTTGACATTTGTCTCTGTACAGAGTTACCAAACAGGTTGGATTTCACAAGCCAGTTTAGGACGTGTAAGGAAGGCAAATGCCGTGATTAAACCACCTTCGTGCGGTGGATGAAAAGCCACACAGTACATTGGACAAAACGCAACAAGACTGAGAGCATACGGAATGACCTTTGACCAGTGTTCCTAACCATCAACCTACTACATCTGAGCGGTCAACCCATATGAAGGAAAGGCGTGCTCCATAATGCAACCCACTGACCATGATGCACAAAAGCAGCAGGAAAGTTTTAAAAAGGAAATAAAGAAAGTTTACATGACAGGCTTGCATCACGAACCCCATTACTTTGAAGGAGAAGGCAAAACTTGATTGCCGGTTCCCTTTTAAGGTAAAAAAACCTCCTTTGGAGCATCAGGGAAGCTCATCATTACATGTCTGTGGGTTCATGCCAAACCGTGGATCACATCGTCCCGTCATTGCCTCAGTGGCCCCATGAACCGTACTGTGTGTCGGCACACCACAGCCTCGCCAAGCTATTCCCTCAACGGCAATTGCGAGTGGAAGTTTCCGAGAGGCAACGTTCCGAGTCTTGGGTTTGGCGTCGACTTGCCAAAAACCATCCGGCCAATTAATCACTGGCAGGTGAGCAAGTGGTTGGGGGGTAAAAGGTGAAGGATTCTAATTAGTGCTGACACAACTGAGGGTGCTATTAAGAGGAATTTCATGTAAACATGGTTCGAGATGAAAGTCTTCCACCCGAATGTACAAAATGATTAAGCATTCGGAGAAAAGGCCACTAACTGCAAACGAGGTGTTCCGACTACTCAAATGGGTATCAACAGCTTCCGATAAAGAAATACAAAGTGGAGAATCCATCCGAGGCAGAAACAAAGCTGTATTTTAGCAAATTATAAATTAAGGTTTAACGCAAGTTCCTTCAGGAAAGATTTAGGAGCCAACAACGATTGGTCAGTGTATAGCTGTCATGTCCACACGCCCCGCCGAGGGTTCAAAACGCGACTGAAAACATTGCAGGAGCTCCCCCTCCCTCCCGCATTACTTAAAGAAAGGTTATCTAAAATAAAATTTAAAAAAACTTAAAAAATACATTTTTTATCAAACTTCAAGCAAGGGGGGGGTGAGGGGGTGTAGAAAATGTTGCGAAGTGTGCGAGGAAGGAACATGCAGGTGAATTTTTGGATGTGCGTCCTAATTTCGGCACAGAGCCAGACGGAGAGTCATCCACGCAGACGGTACATCTCACCATCACACTAAGCCCAAACGCAGGGTAAGGTTTCCAGCACAAAAGAATCTTTTGTTACGCCAATGCCGTGGCTAATGGAAAAGCCATGGCTCGGCTGAAAATCGCAGACAGAATAGGAAGACGATGATGGCGGGAGTAATATGGGAAGGAAAGGGGAGGGGTGGTGGTGGGGGGGGGGGTCGAGAAAGAAATAAATAGAAAGAAATATTAAATTAAGAATTAAACAGCACATGCGTCAGTTATCAGTATTCTATCCAATCCCGTTCACTCATTTAATCAGATCATTACATGCTCACGTCCATCAATGTGAAATAGATTTGTGATGACGATAAGTTGGTAACATTGCCACATCTTATTCAGCCTCGAGTTGATACTTGAAGGGAGCACATGATTACAAACGTGAAGGAACATGAGCAAGCGATGCTGAAAGTTGACGTTCCTGTGCATACATACGTCCAATTTTGATCCTCTTTCAAGTCGTCGTAAGAGAATCCAGCCACACGTGTCCCACCACATTCGAGGATCACCACTTTCATTTGCTGCGATGATGAAGGGCCAGTGATATCACGTTTGGGTTCGTGAGGAAAAGGTGCATTTATTTCATATCCTTTAAACCAAGACTTGTTTTTTCATCCAATTAACAGCAGCCCTTTATTGCACGATCACTGATCATAATGTGCAGTCTCGGTATTCAACAGCACCCCCTCCCCCCCAAGGCAACCCTTCAAGCCGAACAATGACGAAGAATCGAAGGGATATTCCGATCATGTCCGAGTACTGCGTCCTCTCATCCTAATGGAAACCTCCGCATCACAGGTTCAGAGAAGTGCATCACGGGGAGAGGCCATGCTCACACCGATCGATTTAATCCAAACCGGTCTCGACTGCTTGCGGGATGAGCTTGTACACGTACTCGTATCACGTATAGTGCAAGGGCATTGGAAGACGATGAAATGTGAAAATAATTACAAGGACACTTGCAGACAAAAGACGGACAAATTAACGGTGCATGGTATTTTAACCTCAGATGCCAGTACGGCGAGCGAAATGCTGAAAAAAGGAATGCCAAAAGAGGACAATCTCCAAACAGGCTGGATCAGAGGCTGAACACTGTCCAAGCAATTATGCTCAGTACTCATACGACAGGCCAATTGTGGCCCAATGGATTTATAGTCAATGCCCAAAAGGTCCCAAAGCATTTACAGAATTACTAAAATTAGAAAAATTCGCTTTTTCTCATGGTTGTGAATTACAACATGTCACTTGGCAGGTATAAATAAAGATATCATGTCCTGCACAACATGAATCAGCAGAAGGATATTACTGTACTCACTTCACAAGGGACAGTCAGTCACTCTGATTCACTTGCAACGGAGTCAAAAATAAGTATTTGCAAAATACATCTCTGAACACAAGATGAGCACCAGGAATGGGAATCACTGATGATTCGGTGGACGCATCATGGGAACCAACAGATGAACAAATCGGTGAAATGTTCCAACAATCGTCAAGAACAAAATCAAGCCAGAGGTGATGCGACACATTATTGAGGTACGTTGTGTAATTATTTGACAATGGAACACAAAACTAAACAGAGAAGGTCATTCGACAAATCTTTTGGATACATCACATCGATAATCCTTTCAACTCAATTGATCATTTTACCGACGTGCAGACCTAAAGCTGTTCACCACCATTAGTCCATGGGCCCAGGCATATATCGGTACCATCTGAGGAAACCAAACTTTACTGCTACTAAGTTATTGGTAGGGACTATATGATTATTTCAATATGTGATAACCGTTCCAGAAGAGCAGCTTAATGTATGTATTTTGCATTTTTACCATTTTACCATTCCGAGATATTGACGTTTTGGGGGAAAAAATCAAAAAAAAAAAAAAACACAACCAAGCCATCAATGATGACTGCATCTCCCCTTGGTTCTCTGTCTGGGATGTTCACTTGCACTTCAAGAATTTCAGCCAGCTGTGACTTCATTTTTTTTGAAGTTTTTTTTTTCATCTTCTAATTTTTCAAAATTTGGATTTTCAAATGGCCAATTGGGCAGATTTGATCAGAAAGCCCTGCAGAACAGAAATGCCAAATTTGATGCTTGTATCATAATTTGCACGATTTTTAGCCGCGTCGCGTTGCGAACGCTGGCACTAAGAGAGCTCTGCGTTGTTGTTGTTCTTCTTCTGGTGAAGACAAAACCTTTATGACGCGGCTCTTGGACACATTTGTCCTTGTTCTACTATCTACTACACGAGAAGGGCACTCGGTGGAGCGTATACCTCCGCCCTGTAATGCCTGATCCACGGTAACATATCGAGCCCAATATATCTTCGAGATATCGTGCAACATCGTTTTTGAACCCGATCTCTCAATGGTGAAGAATCACTTTTAAAATTAAATAATTCGCGTATTCAGATCAGGATTCGGATCTTCACCAAAATCGAATAATTTCTTCCTCGTCACACACCCAACGTGTCCACCAAATTTCATCCGGATCTGTCAACTTTTTGAGATATCCTACACACAGACAAACATGCAAGCAAACAAACAGACAGACAGAGGGGTGAAAACATAACCTCCTTCATCTTTGATGGCAGAGGTATCTTACATTTTATATCCCACTGGATAGCTGTCGGATCTGAATCTAGACCTTAACCAAAATCAAATTGGCTTGTTATTGTTAACTAACCAACTCATCCACAGCTTTTTGAGATATCATGCTACCCATAATTTTTAGCCCCATCACTCAATGGTGAAGAACCACTGAAAAATTAAATAATTCTCATTTCCAGATCTGGATTCGGATCTTCACCAAAATTGAACCAATTCTTCCCAGTGGCATTCCCAACCTGCTCACCAAGTTTAATCTGAATCCATCGATAACCTTTTGAGATATTGTGCTATACATCATTTTGGCCCCATTTCTCAATGTTGAAGAACCACTTTAAAAAAATTAAAAAAATTCTTAGATCTGCATCCGGAATCAGATTGTCACTAAAATTAGGCGTTTCTGTCCTTGGCCAATCACCTACATACACAAAATTTTTTCAAAACGATTGTTTGAAAACTGTGGCTAAAAATCACATGACTGACAGAGACAGACAGACAGACAGACAGACAAATGCTACAGAACAACATATTTGGTGAAATTTTTTTTTTTTTACCAAATAACAAACAGACAGACAGACAGATGGGGGTGAAAACATAACCTCCTTCCACCTTCGGTGGCAGAGGAAACAATGATCATGTTACCAATTCCATTAAAATTCACACAATCACCTGAGGAGAGGAAATGGGAGCAAACAAACCAACAAAGGTACAGATGTCATAACTTTCTACATGTGAGCATACTGCAGTTGGGACAGAACAGACGTGATAAAATGTGCTTTGCCCCAGCACGGCACGATTGATGAATCGTCACGGTGTTGGTGTGAAAAAGTGTGAGTCGCCGGGTTTGGGTAAAAAAGCGGTTGCCACGATGGCGGGCAGGGAGCCGACTGGTGGCTGCAGTGACCACCCGGCTCAACGCTCAGGTCTTAAAACCCATCAATACGATAGCACTTACCCCTTGCTGGAAGGAGGGGAGGATTCATACTGCATAAAAATTACAGCCAACAGTAACAGATTGAACAAGTTTGTGCCAACCTTTTCACATTGATCAATGGGAGCCGCTGCTTTATTGGCTTCCCCCCACGACATCATATCATACGTCATAAACGACACCACATCGTTTATATAGGGAAGCATCAAATAGCCTCCAAATGTTATATTCACAACGCTAGGTGCTGAAAACACACTGAAATCACTGTGCCCATTCTGTTGCACTCACCATTAACAGCTTTCCCAAGATCGGACTTTAAAAAAAAGTTTTAATTAGTGAGTTACAAATGATGGATAATCGTAATTATTGTGAGATTTCAAATTAGGTATACACGTGCGAGATGTTAGTTAACGTGAGATTACATGGTACGAGAACCCTTCGCCGTTATGGGACCGGGAACCAAGTGCCACGACACTGATCGATTGCCGTGCGGATCATGACCGACAGAATGTGTGATGCACACATCCTCCCGTCTGTCCTCCACAGGAGCAGATCTCGAGGGGGCACCGAGACAATTACGCAAAAATCATAAGCTCTTCAGGCTTTGGTTAGTCTGACAAAGCAGATTCCTCACTCGAGCCCCTCACAAGGATTATAGGTTTTACTTGACTGTTACAAGTACGAGAAAATTGCATTCTCGATTCTGTGGGCAAGATATCACTGAGTTATAGGGAGGGGAACCAGGGATATCATCCATGAACACGTTTTGATGGCTTGTTGTCGGTGTGGAACAGATGCCTCATACCATAGGTGAGCTGGCAATGCCTCCACAGCAGTTCTATCAAGTATGAGACTCCTTCACTGCTACAGGACCAGGGATAGATGCAACCATGGCAACTGATTCATGGGTCCCGATAAACAGAATGTGAGAAGGCCCCAGGAAGTGATGGCACTTTCCCCAAGCTCAGTGGCTGTGTTTGCCTTATCTAGCGGTCATGTGTTGTGCGCCTTGTGTATTTGTCTGTATGTCTATGTGCGTGAAGTGTGTGTACGTGCGTGTGTATAAACTCACTGTGAGCCTTCAATCCTGCAAATAAATAAATAAATAAATAAATAAAAACGAGACCTCTGATGAATGACCAGAGAGAGAACTATTCATCCATCAGTGCAAAATTTTTTCACTTCACCAATACTTATGATTTGCCCATCAGTGATTGTATTCATTATGGTTTCAGAGGAAGCTGGCTTGAAGGTGCCAAAATTGGGCGTTAGATTTCCTTCCTGTTATTTTTTTTTACTGGGAAGATGACGACAGCATTAGGGATGAGGTCAAAGCAAGTTAGACCAGCTGGGGTAGTGTGTGGGTGGCTCGGCCTCAGTCCTGATGCACAGAGTTTGTAGATTGCGTCAGCACAGTCAGGGAACAGTGCCAATGTGTGAGCGGAGACAATTACAATTTCGATAAATGGGCTTAAATTATGAGGATAAATGAATCAACTTAAAAATTGGTCAGATCTGAATTTCTCTCATATCCTACCTTTCAATTCATTCAAAGGTGTTGTCGTCAGCTCTTACCTCTTGCTTTGAAGAAGAGCTGGCACACAAAATGTCGCTTCACCTTCCTGTTGAGGTGGTTGGCATACCCCACCAACATTTTGTTGAGAAAACTAATAGTCTTAAATATTTTCTACAAATGCAGACAGACTCTCGTCTGTATATAAAGACAAATTGTTAATTATTATTATAATGTGAATTACTTACAAATAAAATGTCATCACAACAATAATAATAATAATAATAATAATAATAATAATAATAATAACAATGCATTCCTTTGCAAGGAACTTTGACGCAAGAGGAGGCCATTAGGCTTGTGCTATCATTATCATTATCTCCACCAGCAAAGGTGGATGAAGTGATGTTTTCATGTCTCTCTGTGCATGGTGTTGGCTTAATGGTTCGGGTGGTGGGCTTGGCATCCTCGGATCCCGAGTTCAAATCCCACTCGGCTGTTGAGTTAATACTCGGTGGGGTTGACTGCCTGTCATCCTTCCGAGATCGGCAAAATGAGTGCCAGCATGCTGGTATCCTGTGTCAGAATGGCAATCTGTCCAGGATTGTGTCCAATAGCCAAGGAGACTGCTTAGGCAGCACCAACACTGCACAGAGTATGGTCCCAATGGATGGATGTCTGTCTGTGAAGAAGGTATCTTAAAAGGTTAGAGATGGATTTGGATGAAATTTGGTGGACAGGTTGGGTGTGTGACAAGGACAACTTGATGAGATTTTGGGGAAGATTCGGATCCGGATACTAGAATAATAAAATAAAAAATTTAAGGGATTCTTCACCATTGAGAGATGGGACCAACAATGATATTGTTGTGGTTACCACCCGTTCGGCGTATGGGCGACCACTTCGAGCCAATGGCGGCCGCTCTCGCCCACCGAACGGACAAACCCAGTCACAGCTTTCGGATCAACGCCGAAATCCAGCTACGGGTGTATCTTTAATCACACCACAGCCTTGTCAATACTCTACCCGCACACTACAGGGTCCGATCACCGAATGGTCGATTTACCTAATTAATCGCGCGGGCAGACTACCGAGAGACTGTATCGCAACGGGGCCTGCTTGGAAACGAGCCGCGAAGCAGCTCGCTCCGTTTGCGATTTGCTGAGCGGTGTATATCGCCAAGCCCTGCCGGATCCGATTCTTTTATCGGCTATTAAAAAGCCAGCTATATTCCGAACTTAATAATGGCAGTTCAATTAAGGGAAGAGGACGCAACGAGGAGGTGAACATTTACACACCAATCTTTATTACACACACTTAAGCAGTCATGCAGTCATGTATGCAACCAATGCAAGTATACAAGCAATGCAATTAATGCAATGGGGGTAAGGGACAGGACACGAGTAACAAAAAGAACTACAACTGTCTATTATTATTTATTTACACACATGCACTTAACAGTTCTACTTAAGGACATGGTGCCACAACATTCATGCAAAACCCCAGAAAAGAAAAGGCCAGGGTCGTAAGCCTTTAATATGTTTCTCAGAGCTTGGGAGACCGAAGGAGCTCCGAGAGGCCACGCTGGTTACCTGCCGCCTTCGTGGCGACTCGCTGGGTGCTCCTCGGCGTCCCGTCCACACGGCAGCTGGCATGACCGCGGCGCGGCCCAGGCCTCTCGTGCGGCCCGGTCAATGGGGCCTAGTCGACAACGCCTCAGAGGAACGAACGGGCCTTTGCTCTCTCAGAGTTGATGCTCTCTTAAGAGCCCGTCCGTTCCTCAGCATCGTTTGGACTGTCCCGGGGCCCGATAACTTCGGACCGTTATGCCGCTAGTTGGCGACTCCTCTCCGGCCTCTCCCGAGCGACCCACAGTTCAGCTCGGCATGGCAGGCTGCGCCCCAGGCTCTCGTCTCCTCCGCTCTCTCCAGCTCCTCACTGACTGCAGACTCCAGACTGATCCAGCTCCCAACGCAGCTCCACACAACTCCTCACAACTGCGCGCTTGGCGTTTCTGCGCACCCTTATATTGGGTCTGTGAGGCAAGGTTTTGACTCCGATCTCTCACCTCTGACCCCCCGCTGGCTCCGCCCCTTTCGATCTTTTGATCTGATTTCCATGCGAAGCTCGGAGAGAGAGCGGACGTGGCAGAGATCATCTGTCCCACGCGGACGTTGTGGGAATCACCTGGCCCCGATCTAACAGGGAACCCCTGCGTCTGTCGGCGGCGATGCTGTTCGTGGGGAACTCGCCGTGGCTAGCGCAAAGATGGCGGCGTTTGCGGAGATGAAGGTGAGGCGATGCTGTTTGTTGTTGCGTAGGTTGTGAGGGGATGTCGTGGTGGTCGTTGTGGAGAAGGTGGTTGTTGTGAAGGTGGTTGTGGAGAAGGTGGTCGTTGTGAAGGCGGTTGTGGTGGTTGAAATGCGGTTGGTCCAAAATAAAGATAGTAAAAGAAAAACGGCTGACTCAAAGATCACAGCCCGGCTCCACGAATAATTCCCTTAGACATCGGTGGGGAAATCTATCTGAACACAGACTTATCGACATAACTGATCTAAGGACCGATATGGTGTCCTGTGAATGTCCACAACCGTAACAATGTATGTATGTATGTATGTATATATATATATATATATATATATATATATATATATATATATATATATATATATATATATATATATATATATATATATATATATATATATATATATATATATATATATATATATATATATATATATATATACACATATATATATATATATATATATATATATATATACATATATATATATATATATATATATATATATATATACATATATATATATATATATATACATATATATATATATATATATATATATATACATATACATATATATATATATATATATATATATATATATATATATATATATATATAAAATGATATTTCAAAAAGTTGTGGACAAGTTGTGTCAAAACAAGGTGGACGAGTTGGTAAGGTAACGAGAACAAGCCGATTAGATTTTGGTGAAGGTCCGGATTCAGATCCAGCCCATCAGTCGGATACAAAATGGAACATGTTCAGCCTGGCAGAGGCATGCGCTCAAAGTGCCGTTAAAGTTAACCTCCGCCATCGAAGATCGGAGGTTACTGTTTTCACCCCTTTCTGTTTGTTACTGATGAAATATAAAGATTTTGTAAGTATATTGATGACTTCCGTCCTCTGTTTGTGTGTTTGTTACTTACGAAAGCTAAAGATTTCGTAAGTATATTGATGCCTTCCGTTTCTGTTTGTTTGTTTGTTTGTTTGTAGGCACGATAACTCAAGAACGGAAGAAGCTGCCAATGTCAAATTACACCACGTGATTCAGGAGGGTGATGGCTTGTGCTGATTACATTTTGGTCAAAATCGGTCAAAGGTCAAGGTCACAGTGAGGTCAAGCATCCAAAACATTCGATTTTTGATGGTTTGGTACAGAATCATCGTAGAAACTTCTGGTTTGCGTCGCTACCTTCTCTGGAGACAGCTTTTATTAGACAAGGTCAGAGGTCAAGTTGACGATTTCGTAAGTACCAGTCTATGACTGCTTGTTTGTTTGTTTGTTTGTGAACAGTATTGCGGAAAAGCTCCTTGACAGATTTCGACGAAACTTGGTGGGGGGGGGGGGTGGTTAGGTATGGTCCAAGGACTATGCCATTAGATTTTGGACTCGGTCCAAAATCCAATATGGCCGCTATGGCGGCCATTTTGAAAGAATATTGGAATTTTTTTTTTTGCATTTCTACATCTTTTAAGTGATTTCCAACCTCCCTCCCCCCGCCCCCCCAAAAAAAAATGTTGGAGAAAAGAACTATAACTCTATCAGCACTTGACGTCATATTTAATGAATAAGATATAGGGTTCACTTGAGTGACCCAGCAGTATTGGCGGCGGAGGTTTTGCACTCCACCGAGTGCTCCCCCTCGAGTTACCAACCTGTGTTCGTTTGTCCATGCTCTATCCTTTTTCTATTTCGCAACTGAGCATCAAGCAAGTAAGCAACACATACTGCACCATTTTAAAAACATTTGGTATGATGATCCATTCTTCATTAATAATCTGCTTCAATGCCATAAAATAACTGATCGATTCAATCAAAGGTTCAAAATTAAATGATAAAATAAATGGGCACATAGATAACTCGCCCATCGACACAACAGTGTTTCAGAACTGGATGTGGAATTTTAATTGATAAATATACTGGATAGTTAATCAGACCAATAAGCCAGACAAATTTAAGACCAACGAGGTAATGGAAAGCTTTTTTTATAGCTGCTGCAATCGCAAACCCCATTAAACCCCTATTTGGCCACCCAAACAAAACAACATAAAACAACACAAAAAAATAAAATAAAATGCAGCTCTGCCATACTTCCCAAACTTTTCCAAATGAGCAACAGAGGTTAGTTTTATCAATGTTGTCGCAACCAAACTTTTTCTACCAATGAAGAAATGTTGGCAACAATTATAACCTCCCAGCCACAGCTCAGCTTCAAATATGAATTAATTCAAGCATTTAGAAAACTCAGATAGGGAAATTGAAATATTAAGTGAGCAGTTTGGTGGTGGATGGACTCAAACATCGTTTCAAAAATAGGAAAACAAAAAATTAATTCCTAAATCTTGTGATAGGATGTGCAGCCATAGAGGATGAGTCCTGAGGTTACTCGATTACTCGTCACACACACCCCATGCTCTGTCTCAAGAAGATACCACTGAATATCAAAAAATTATACAAGGCGGAGTTCGGGGAGGAGCCACGCGGCGGCCCTCGACCAATCGGCGTGCAATGAGTGGGGTGACCGTTGCTCGGCCAATCGAACTTCCCCTACTCTGTGAAGGGCGGTCCAAGTGATGTCACCAGGCCACCTGGCCAATTGAGGGGTTTGCCGCCCGTTTTGGCCAGTGAGAGGGACGGCGAGGATTTTTGCGTGCCAAAACTGGCCAGTGACAGGGCGACGAGGGAGTCTGCGCAGAAGGCCGTCTGGTGTGGAGAAGCAGGGCGAGCAGAGACACCCCCCCCTTCTGCGGGGGAACGAGATAAAAGCGCAGACGGCTGAACCAAAAGGAAGAGAGATTTCTTCACCGCCCTCGTCGCCATCAGCCCTTGTCCTCATCCTCATCCACCGCCTCCTCCTCTTCCGAATGATCGCGAGCGTGGGCGACGACCTTGATTCACCTTAGTTGGGTTCAGCTGCGCTGGTCCGTCCTACGGTGACCGGAGCTCCGGGAAGAAGGGGACGCCAAGCCGTGCATTCGCGGCCAGGTAGCCAGCGATCACTGATCTGCAGTCCGACTGTCCTCCAGGCTGGAGATCCAAATAAAGACCATTGGGGTCCACTTCTGTCTGTACGTGTGTGTGTCTGTGTGTGGGCCCCGTCTTTAAGTCGTAAAACTGTTAAGTGCTTGTGCTGTATATATTTGCATTGCCTTGCTTTATTTGGTTTAAATCTGCTCTTCTGTGTTCCCTAGTTCCCCATTATTGTATAAATAAACCCCGTTTGTTAAATGTTTCAGTTCGTTCGCGTCCCTTCTTGCATTGACTGAGCGTGTTGCGTGTGGGGAAAATTAGCAAGGCCGTTGTGCCGCCGTGTAAGGGAACATCTGGACCAATGGTTCTTGGCGATTAAACCGCTCGGAATCGCACACGGAACAAGCGCGCGAAGCGGCTTGTTTTCGTACGAGTTCCGTCGAGGGTGTGAAGACTCGGTAGATCACCACGTGGTCTCTCGGTATTTTGAGATTTGGCGAATAACCCTGTACCACGTGGTGGAAATATTGACCCTTCACGGTCCAAAACCAAGGACCCGTCGACTCCGGACTTATCCGGGGCGACGATCTGAATTCCGGGCGATCGGTCGAGCCGACTCGACTGCTCCATCTGGTGGTAGTGCTCGCCGCCGACGTCCCGGCCCCGCAACACTATATCGTTTTTGGCCCGATCTCTCAATGGTGAAGAATCACTTTGAAAATTAAATAATTCTCGTATCCAGATCCGGATTCGATTCTTCCCCAAAATCGAATCAATTAGTCCTTGTCAGACACCCAACCTGTCCACCAAGTTTCATCGGAATCCGTCCACAACTTTTTGAGATATCGTGCTATACATTGTTTTTGCCCCCATCTCTCAATGGTGAAGAATCACTTTAAAAAAGAAGACAAGAAAAAGAGCAATCAGAGATTGCAAACACTCACCAGGTCTTCTTTTGAGTGGTGTATCTTTTATAGGTTTTCAGGTAAATCCAATATGGCTGCCAAACCATGTGACCTACAATGTCATGTGTGTGACTTTTGTTCCTCATTGATAGGTGGTCATATGCGTAAAGTTTCGCCTCGATCTTTACAGCCATTTCAGAGAAGTAGATTTTTAAAGGGTTTAAAAAAAAAAAAAAAAAAATGGCTGCCGAATCACGTGACCAATGACGTCATTAATTTTTTTTTCTGCGGACCATTTTATCCCAAGATGATCCTCAAAAAATTTCATACTGATCGGATGTGGCATTCTAGATTTGCAATTATGACGTCATAATGAGGGTACCTATGACGTCATGAAAAATCACACATTCCCCATGAGGAATACTTGCTCTGTGCCAAATTTCAATTTTCTTCCTTGGTGTGGTTTCAGAGATAGAGGTCCAAAGTTTTTCCGTTTTTCAATATGGCTGCCACACCACGTGACCGATGACATCATAATTGTCATTGAAACATTATACATGAGTAGTCACACCAATGGTGAAAATGTTGTCTCAATCTGACAAACGGTTGCAGAGAAAAACACGAAAGTTCTTTGTGGACAAACAAACAAACGGACAAAATGCAATAGCCTCTCCGAATCCTTCGGCGAAGGTAATTATCAGATCCAGATCCGGATCCGGATCTTCACCAAAACTGAAACAATTCTTCCGTGTCACACACCCAACATGTCCACCAAGTTTCATCCAAATCCTCCACAACTTTTTGAGATATCATGCTCTTTATCATTTTTGGTCCTCTCTCTCAATGGTGAAGAATCACTGAAAAAAAAATTGAAGGAGTCGGATCGGTATCTGGATCTTCACCAAAATATAAGAAGTTCGTCCTTGTCACACACCGTCCACCAAGTTTCATCCGGATCCGTCCACAACTTTTTGAGATATCTTGTACACAGACAAACAGACAGAAGGGGGTGAAAACATAACCTCCGTCACCTTCGGTGGTGGTGGTAATAATAATTTCAAGATGTAGTGAAATATGCAAAGTAAAAGTTTGTGGTCTTGTACTTTATACAGGGCCTTCAGAAAGTATTCACATCCCTCGACTTTTGTCACATTTTGTTGTGTTACAGCCTGAATTTAAAATAGATTAAATCTTTTGTCACCGATCTACACAAAATACCCTATAATAACAAAATGAAAACACATTTTAAAGAATTTTTACAAATTAATATAGAATAAAAAAGCTGAAATGTCCAATTTGCATAAGTATTCAACCCCACCCACTCTATCCCCTCCCACCCCCCAAGTCAATACTTGGTTGAAGCGCCTTTGGCAGTGATTGCAGCTTCGAGTCTTCTTGGGTATGTCCATATCAGCTTTTCACATCTGGATTTGGGGATTTTCTCCCATTCTTCCTTGCAGATTTGCTCAAGCTCTGTAAAGTTGATTGGGGAACGTCAGTGAACAGCAATCTTCAAGTCTTTCCATAGATTCTCAATTGGATTCAAGTCTGGGCTTTGGCTGGGACACTCGAGGACTTTCACATTGTTGTTCTGAAGCCATTGCAGTGTTGCTTTGGCTGTATGCTTGGGGTCATTGTCCTGTTGGAACATAAATCTTTACCGCAGTCTTAGGTCTTTTGCACTCTGAAGCAGGTTCTCAAGGATTTGCCTGCATTTGGGTCCACTCATTGTTCCCTCTATCCTTACACGTCTCCCAGTCCCTGCTATTGAAAAGCACCCCCCTTACCATGATGCTGCCACCACCATGCTTTATGGTAGGGATGGTGTTAGATGGGTGATGAGCTGTGCTCAGTTTCCACCAGACGTAGCGTTTTGCAGTCAAGCCAAAGAGTTTGATTTTCATCTCATCAGAACACAGAATATTATACCTCATGCTCTCAGTGTCTTTCACATGTTTTTTTTTTTTTTGCAAACTCAAGGCATGCTGTCATGTGCCTTTTTCTCAGCAGTGGCTTCCATTTGGCCACTCTACCATGAACCCGAGATTTGTGAAGTGCTGCAGAGGATCTTGTCCTTCTGGCAGGTTTTCCCATCTCAGCCAAGGAACTCTGTAGTTCTGTCAGAGTGGTCATTGAGTTCTTGGTCACCTCCCTGACCAAGGTCCTTATTGCAAGGTTGCTCAGTTTGGTCGGACGGCCAGCTCTCAGAAGAGTCTGAGTAGTTCCGTATTATTTCCATTCCACCCAACGATGAAGCTCACTGTGCTCTTGGGAATTTTCAACACTCTAGAAATAGTTTATAACCCTTCCCCAGATCTATGCCTTCTCACAATTCTATCTCGGAGTTCTACGGACAGTCCTTTGGACTTCATGGTGGAGTTTCTGCTCTGACATGACCGTCAACTGTGTAGTGGGACCTCATATGGAAAGATGTGTTTCTTTCTGAATCATGTCAAATCAATTGAATTGGCCACAGGTGGACTCCAATCAAGTTGAGACATCTCAACTATGATCAAAGGAAAGTGGATGCACCCGAGCTCAATTTGGAGTGTTATAGCAAAGGGGTTGAATACTTATTAACGCAAGACATTTCAGCTTTTATTTTTCAGGAACATGTAAAATTTTCAAAAACATTTTTTTCATTTTGTTATTTTGGAGTATTTTGTGTAGATCAGTGACAATTTTTAATTGAATCCATTTTAAATTCAGGCTGTAACACAACAAAATGTGACAAAAGTAGAGGGGTGTGAATACTTTCTGAAGGCCCTGTATGTATAGAGAAGCTGATGGGCAGCATCACAAAGCGACATTATAAGACTTCAATTACCATTACAATTATTGTTCTATCAATTCAAGGGTCCTGTTAACCCGATTTAGACTGGGCTTTTTGAACAATGTATAGGATATGGGTGTGGGGGGGGCATTTTGACCCTTCCCCCCCTAAAATATCTGAGATCGAACGTCCGATTGACACGAAATTTGGTGAAGATAGAAAATATTCGAAACAATAAACCTATAACAATTAATTAGAAACAAAATCTATTTATATTGTTACAGCTGTGGAAATTCGCAGAGCACCATATAGGTCCTCAGATCAGTGTTATGTCGATAAGTCTGTGTTCAGATAGATTTCCCCACCGATCTTTAAAGGGCTGTGATCTTTGAGTTAGCAGTTATTCTTTTGCTATCGTTATTTTGGACCAACCGCTTCACAACAATCACCTCCACCACCAACATCGCTCTGGCCAACCGCTTCACAACAACCACCTTCTCCACAACGCCAACCACAACCACCTTCTCCAAATGCCAACCGCATTTCAACCACAACAACCGCCTCCTCCACAACCGCCTCCTCCACAACCGCCCTCACACAACCACCTTCTCCACGACGCCAACCACAACCACCTTCTCCACAATGCCAACCACCATCTCCTAAACCGCATCTCCCCCAATACCCAACAACGAAACAACATCGCTTCACCTTCAACTCCACGGGCCCCACCATCTTTGCACCGGCCACGGCAAGATCACTGCAAACAAACGCGGGGGTTTCCTTGTTGCCAGCGACGGTGATTTCTACCACGTCCGCTCTCCCTTCAGCGTCGATGATTTCTACCACGTCCGCTCGCTCCAAGCTTTGCCTCGGAATTCGGATCAGGAGATCAAGAAGGGCGGAGCCAGTGGGGATCAGAGGGGAAAGAGCGGAGATCAAACCTCGCCTCACGAACCCTATATAACAGCGCGCAGAGCACAAAGCTCGCAGTTGGAGTCAGTCGGGGTTTGGAGCGGTGTGAAGAGCAAAGTTCGAGTCCAGTGGAGGGCAGTGGAAGTCAGGGTTCGCCGAGGAGACGGAGCGGGGAGCACAGCAGGCCAGCCGTGCCACGCAGAACTGCGCGTTCGTGTGGGACATGGGGAGAACCGGAGAGAGGTCGCCAGCCAGCATCGAACGGTCCGAGGTGATCGGGCTTCCAGACAGTCCGAGCAGCGCTGAGGGACGGACGGGCTCTTAAAGAGAGCATCAACTCTGAAAGAGCGAAAGACCCATTCGTTCCTCTGAGGCGTTGCCGGCTGGGCTCGAATCGCCGGGCCGTTGGACGGGGCCTGGGCCGGACCGCGGTCATGACAACTGCCGTGGGGACGGGACGTCATGGGTCGCCCCAGCGAGGAACCTCGAAGGTGAAGGTAACCAGCCCGGCCTCATGGAGCCTCTGCGGTCATCACAGCTCCGTGAAATAAAGACCCAAGAGGTCCAGTCTAACCCTCGTCTGTCCTGGGGTTTTTTTTCTTTGTTGCTTTTGAATGAACGTTGTGGCGCCATGTCCGTAATTAATAGAACGATAGTAGTTCTTTTTCTTGCTCGCGTCATGTCCCTACCCCCATTCATTACGTGCTTGTACAGTGTATTGCTTTTGTTTGCCTCGCCTGATTACGTGCATGCCTGCATACGCGCCATTGCAAATAAATGTGCTTGTGTGAATGTTAACCCGTTTGTTGCGTCCTCTTCCCTTAATTGGGCTGCCATTCTGCGTTCGGAATATAGTTGGTTGTTAAATAACCGATAATAGAATCGGGTCCAACGGGGCCTCGCGATAATACCCCGCTCAGTTATCCCAAAACGAAGCGAGCTGCTTAAGCGGCTTGTTTCCAAGCGGCCCCGTTGAGGTACATTCTCTCGGTAGTCTGCCCGCACGATTAATTAGGTATATTGACAATTCGGCGATTGACCCTGTAGCGCGGGTAGAATATTGACTAGGCTGTGTTGTGCTTAAAAACACACCCGTGGCTGGTTTTCGGCGTTGATCGGAAAGCCGTGACTAGATTGTCCGTTCGGTGGGCGAAGCGGCCGCTATTGGTTAAACGCGGTCGTTCGCAAGCCGGCGGGCGGAGAATCCACAACAATATATTTGCCGATTATTCTACCCTCTGCCATGACATCCCTCATCCTTCAGACAGGCAGCCTTTCCCCCTCTCTCGAAACCTTAACAAAACCACAAGATTGTCAATCCTGACATATCTCTCACTCAGCATCTCTCCAGCAAACCCTCCACCACCGCCACTC
This sequence comes from Eptatretus burgeri, assembly GCF_056783735.1. NCBI lineage: Eukaryota > Metazoa > Chordata > Myxini > Myxiniformes > Myxinidae > Eptatretus > Eptatretus burgeri. Next base: position 35,938,470 of record NC_140968.1, read on the forward strand.
CCCCACCCCACCCCTATCTATTTTCTGAACAAGCCTCTTGAGGAAGTTCAGTCATTCAAACTCATGGGTCTCACAATCAGCTATGATCTTTCTTGGGCAAACCACATTTCAAAGTTGGCCTCCAAAGCTAGCCACCAACTGAGCATCCTCCGTTGTACAAAGTCCTTCCTTGGAACACTTGCAGTAGTATCCACTTACAAGGCCTTCATTCACAGCTTGGAGTACTGCTTTCCCCTCTGGAGTGGCTCCCCTACCTCACATATTGCTCAGCCTGTTGCTGTGGAAGCCAAGGCCTTCAAGATTATTGGAATCTCCCGGGATGAAGCCGAGTCTATGAGCCTATCATTTTGCCATCGCCGACAGGTCGGTGGTCGCTCTGTTTTCCACCGCCTCCTTCCTGGTCTTGCACCCTCTGCTCTTTCCGTGCTGAGGCACTCATCTGGGGAAGGACGTAATACAATTTCAAGAGCATTGAAAGTTCCCAAGAGCACAGTGAGCTCCATCATTAGGAAATGGAAATAATATGTAACTACCCATACTCTTCCATGAACTGGCTGTCTGACCAAACTGAGCAACTGGACAAGAAGGACCTTGCACAGGGAGGTGACAAAAAACCCAATGACCATTCTAATAGAACTACAGTGTTCCTTGGCTGAGATGGGAGAACCTGCCGGAAGGACAACAATCTCTGCAGCACTTCACAAATCTCGGCTTTATGGGAGAGTGTCCAGACGGAAGCCACTCCCGAGAAAAAGACATGACAGCACGCCTGGACTTTGCAAAAAGGTATGTGAAAGACTGAGTGTGCGAGGCCAAATATCCTGTGGTCTGATGAGATGCAAATTGGTCTCTTTGGCCTGAATACAAAACGCTACATTTGGCGGAAACTGAGCACGGCTCATAACCCATTTAATAGCACCCTTACCGTGAAGTATGGTGGTGGCAGCATAATGCCTTGGGGATGTTTTTCAGTGGCAGGCACTGAGAGACTTGTAAGGATAGAGGAACAATGAACGGCAAATACAGGCAAATCCTTGAGGAGAACCTGCTTTAAAGTGCAAAATACCTCAGACCACGGCAAAGACTTACGTTCCAACAGGACAATGACCCCAAGCATACAGCCAAAGCAACACTGGAATGGCTTCAGAATGAGAATGTGAAAGTCCTTGAGCGGCCCAGCAAAGGCCAGACTTGAATCCCATTGAGAATCTGTGGAAAGACTTGAAGATTGCTGTTCACTGAGTCTCCCCATCCAACAAGACAGAGCTTGAACAAATCTGCAAGGAAGAATAGGAGAAAATCCCCAAATCCAGATGTGCCAAGCTGACACAGACATACCCAAGAAGACTCGAAGCTGTAATCACTGCCAAAGCCGCTTCTACGAAGTATTGACTCAGGGCCTGACTACTTGTGTAAATTAGATATCTCAGCCTTTCCTGTTTAATTAATTTGTAAAACAAAATGTGATAAAAGTTGAGGGGTGTGAATATTTTCTGAAGGTACTGTAACTTTGCCAGACATTTACAAATGGCAGCGAGCGGAGCATGCTCCACTTTTCAAGGCAATTGACTGGCGATCTGCTAAAGCTGACAAGATTACATTTTGGTCACTCCTTGTCAAAACATTGCAATGTCCGACATCAATATCTCTGATTCCATTGTTATCTGGAATAGTTGTGGTACCTTTTGAAAGATATATTTGTAACTGAAATTTTGTCCTCCTCGGACCGAGATCAAGTAATTGTTGAGATATAGGTCAACGTTTCTGATCTTGCAGCCTTTGGGAGGTCGTATCTCTGGTTCTGTTCGACCAACAAAGATAACCTTTGCATCAGATGACAGAGTCCTTCAAGATCAACAACGTTTGGTCTGCCACGGAGAAAAAAAAAGAAAAAAAAAGAAAAAGGTAAATCAAATAAAAGTTGACAGAGGTTTGACCTTTGACTTGCTGTACGATATAACTTTATCCATTAAAGTTTAGGACTAAGGAGGGTCTAAGGTGTATAGTGTTACGGTTGTGGAAATTCGCAAACCACCATTCAGGTCCCATAGGTGAGATATCTCTGTAAGTACATGTGTAGTTAGCCCCAAACCCGTTGTTTAGAGGGAATAAATGCGATTCATTCGGGTGCGACGCTTTGAGATAGCTGTTTTTCTGTTCTATCTTTATTTTGAACCAACCGCCATCAAACAACAACCACCAACCGCAACGCCGCTTCACAACAACAACAACGCCAACAGCCACGACCTTTACCTTTACAACTTGCTCCCACATCATCGCATCATGCCATTCCCAAACGCACCATGACCATCAAGCCACCACCATAAACCCTCCACCACCCTCACCTCCCTCCTTCTACCGCCATTCCCGCACCATCTGTGAGCACCGAGCGTCGGGCTGTCCTGGGCTCGTACAAGATACGCGCCGAGCCGAGAGTGCAAAATGCGGCCTTTCCGAGGAGAATTCGGATCAGGAATGCTACACGCCCACTTCTGATCCGTCCAATCAGCAAGCGCGGGGCGGCTTGGCCCCGCCTCCAGGTGCGTCTGTGTGGAATCGAGATATGCAAATTCTAGGATCAGGGGAGATTCAAGCCCCTTTTCCTCCGTCCAATAGGCGAGCGTGGCTCCGCCCCCGAGCTCATCCTGAACCGGAAATTTGCATATGGGTTCTCCTGCCGGCCTATAAAACGCCGAGCAGAAAAGCAGAGTGGAGTGGCAGAGAAGCGAAGAGAGTTTTGGGGCAGAGAGAAAGAAGAGTTGTTGCGCAAGAGTTGCTGTTGCGAGGCAGTCAAGTCGGGTTGGAGCGCGGAGTGGAGTCGGGAGGCGAGCGCGTCCAGGTGGTTTTCTGCAGTCGGCTGAGGAGAATTGGGGGAAGAGTCCGAGGAGCTCGGGTCCGAGGCAAGGAAGACGGCGGTTGACGACGAGGTCGCGGTGGAATCGCTGGTCACGGGACCCAAGCAAGCCAGCTATACTCCTTCCCCAGAGCATCAACAATTCCCCCTTTCCCCCGCGCTGAGATAGTGCAAAAAGGGGGCCCCGTTCCCACCCCCCTCCAAGCGGTGCCAACGAAACCCGCGAAGGAGCACGAAGTCGGGGCACCGCCGCGCAGCCACATTTGCGGCTCATCACGAGGACGCGGGTAGGACCCCCCCCCCGGTCTCGCGGGCCTGACCGCTCCTTCAGGTACCGCGCACATATTGGCCTACGGGCCCGTCTGCCCCCTTGCCTATGAGGGTGGCTTGTTTCCTTTGCTTTTGAGTAAATGTGTGTCGGCGCCAGTCTGGTGAAGTAAAACTGTTTAAGTGTTGCCGTGTGTCGGTCTTAGTCAGTAGTATCTCTGCATCATTCTTTCTTTTGTAGCATTTGATATATGTGCATTCTGTTTGGCTGTATATGTGTGCTCTCCGTGTGCCGCGGAATAAATATGCATTATGTTGAACTGTTTTCCCGTTTCGCTTCGTCTTTTCCTAAATTGAATCGCCATCTTGCTTCACGTAACGGGTTCGTCGTGGGCTTAATACGCCCGATAATTAATTAATCGGAACCGTCGAGGCCGACGATAACACCGCTCGGTTATCCCGATAATACAGAACGGATCGCTTAAGCGGCCCGTGTCCGGAGTCGACCTGCGGCGAGGTGCGATCGCCCGGTCTACCATCCGCGTGGGTACTTAAGTAGGTCGAGTTTGGCGAACAACCCTATCCCACGCGGGTGGCCGATTGGCATGATCGTGGTGAGGCCGAAAGGCCCACCCGTGACTAGCTCCCGGCATTATTCCGAGAGGGTCACGACAGAATTGTCCGTCCGGTGGGCGACGTGCCACGATTCGAGTCACGTGGCCGTTCGCACGCTGGCGGGCGCGAATTCGCAACAATATAATAAGCTCCGTGTTCAACCAAATATCGAAATGGGATCGAAGCCACAAAACCAATCGATGTAATGGTCTATTGCATCGCACTTGTACACGACTTCAAACCAAAGTATTCACAAGTCACCCTGATCAGATCCAAACTACTGCCAGCATATTGATAAAACCAGCAACAAGACCAAAGCTTGGGTCATCATCATCCATAAATTTACTAACAGCATCATGGTGCTGTGATGCTCAAACACTCCCATCATCAACACAAGAATTGGTCTTATCAATGGCCAAGTACTGTTCGTCCATTTGGTACAAGAGCCCACACACAAGGTTTGTTGACACACAAATTAACACCACTCTCAGATTATTCAGCAGAACACTCAAATCTACACCATTACCATGGCTACCAGTATTCTCCAATATCCCACCAACAAACATTCGGTAAGACTGCTGTACCGAGAGTACAAGGTCATTAAAAAAAAAATTGCTGCCAATTCCAAAGGACTCGCAGTCTGCGTTGGTGGGACAAGAGAATGAAAACACAAGAACAAGACGACGACGATGTGCAGAGCACGATACTTGAAAAATTCATAAAACAAATTGTACCCCAAAAATAATTGGCTGGTTGAATTCAGTGACCTGAAATATAAATCCTCTTCAAATTTCAAGTCAATCAGATGAAAAATGAGGATTTTAGAAATTTGACGAATTTGTTGACCTTTTGACCTTAAAAACAACCAGCTTCTTCCTTATGCCAAACACTACCAAGTGGTGAAGTTTCGTGAAGATGGGTTTAAAATTGTGACCTGTAGGCGATAGACAGACAGACAGACAGACGGGCAGAATAACAAAATCGATGAACCAATATACTTGAAAAATCTTCGATTTTGCAAGTAATAAAAAAGCTAAAGTTATTTGCCGTAAAACATCACAAAGCACTGACATTTTGGGCCTCGTTCTTTGTCGGACCCTCTTTTTCCTCATGCCACCTCACCAAACCAACTAAACTCCCTCCCACCACCCACCCCCCCAAAAAAACACCCTGATGTCCCTGTTCCTAATCCTACTTTCCTCCCCCCCCCCTCTCCTCCACAGTCAAGTTAAGGAGATAAACTGATTTAATTAATCCAACATTGACCGAGCACGGGCCAAACATGATGGGATAAATGGCCTCCTCCCTGTGTCCAATTTCCTTCAATATTCCTTGTATATATCACTTGGTACATCATGGATGTTGGCGGCTCACACAAGTACTGAACACAAATTGGGAAGCACATTCAGCACAAAACGGTTTCCTCCACCGACATGGTTCTGCATCATTTTAATATCAGACACCTTACATTTTCAAATTGACGAACTAATATATGAACGGTAGCGAGTTGAACGACAGTGATAAGTAAGGGTGCACATAGTCCATCTGGAAAGGAAACCGTCATGGCGCAGCAGTGCTGGAACAGAGGCTGCACCATTGGTGGGAGAAATTTGAAAAACGCAGACCGACGTTTCGATATTTAGTGTGAACGTGTATAGCTTGGTACAAACTGTGTGCATTGACCCTTTAATGGTGAAGGTAAAGGTACAGCAGGTCAAAGGTCAAACACTAGGTCAAACTTTTTCATTGAGAGTTTACTTGTTTGTTCATCTCGTGAAGCGCTTTCGTTTGATGCAAAGATCATCTTTGCAGGTCAAATAGAACCGGAGGTATTGACCTCCCAAAGATTGCAAGGCATGTTAAAGGTCAAAACTTTGATGACCTATACGTCAAAATCTACTTGATCGAGGAGTTGCAAATTTTTCAGGTGTGTGTACACCTCCCAAGTGTCAACAACTGGGCCAGGTTTAAGGGAATCAAAGACATTGTTCAGACGATGTGTTGATTTGACGTGATATGACCTGTAGATCCATTTCACGATATCCATATGGGATTTCCCACAAAAGACCCCACCCCACAAGTCAGCGTAAAATTTCCCTCGGCTGTCCAGCGGCGTTCCACACCCTGCGATGGAGTGGTGACCTGTGCAGGGTTGGATCTAGTCTCAAAGCATGCACGAGTCATGTGCACAGACGCTGTGTACGGGCTCAACCACCACGACCCTCAAAGTAGGTTAAAAAAAAAAAAAAAAAGATCCTCAAAATTTGCATAATTTTTTTTTTCCCCATGAAAATTTTGCTTTTACCATCGAGCTGCAAATTTTTCATTCAATCATAAGCACTGAAATAAAATTTTGGGAATCAAAACCAATGTATCTGAAGGAATGCCTGAAAAAAGTAAATAACTAAATGAAGAAACAAACACTTGGGGTCCGCACCAGCGTACGGTCACACTCCTGGCAAACATCATGCGAGCGTGTAAATCACTCCTGAACATTCACTGGGGATTAGCCTGGACAAATTACCCCCGGAACATGGTTGGCTTAAAGGCTGACAAGATTGGAAGGGAAGCAACATTTTAAAATGGACAGAAACAAACTCGTGAGTAGAAAGATCGAGATTGCTGGAAGAACATATAATAATAATAATAATAATAATAATAATAATAATAATAATAATAATAATAATAATAATAATAATGATGATCTGCCCATGACAGTGTGCACACACCTTAAGATTTCACCCCTCCATGTTTGGTTTAACACAATCGCAAGATCATTTAACCTTTGTGGAATCTATGTCGCGAGTTGGAACCTTTCACTGTTGAACAACTGGCAATGAGGGTAAAAACATTGAACTCCATTATGGCATCAATCGCCACACACAGGCGGTGCATACTCTGACTGTTGATATTAAAATTACTCGGTTACTCAGATCAGGTGGAGCTGCTGTGTCCTGGGTAAGATTTTATAATCACCCTAAAGTGCCTGGTGTTGGCTTTATGATTAGGGTGGCGGGCTTTGGATCCTCGGGTCCTGGGTTCAAATCCCGCTCAGCTGTTGAATTCATACCAGGTGGGGTTAACTCGGCCTGTCATCCTTCCGAGGTTGGCAAAATGAGTGCCAGCATGCTGGTATACTGTGTCGGAGTGGCGACCCGTCCAGGATTGTGCCCAATAGCCAAGGAGACTGCTTAGGCAGCAACAACGCTCTGCGCTGAGTATGGTCCAAATCTCCTCCTCTTCTGCTGAAGTGCTGCAACCATGAAGGAATTTGGTAATTTGCCATGGTACCGGAGCAGTCTTTTCCTTAAAAAAAAAAAAAAAAAAAAAAAAAAAAATCGTGCAAGTGCAATATATTTAAGCATCGAATGAAGAACTCGTCTTACTGGTGAAGGCTCGTGTGGACTTGCATTGGCGGACAGGTAGAACAATGGACAGGACGTTGATCAAGGTACGCTAAACGCCGTGGGAAGCGAGGCGAAGCTGACGTTTCGAACGTTATCCCTTCGTTGTACTTTTCCTCCAATGAGGTCAGCTTCTCCTTGCCTCCCACGGCGTTTAGCACAGCTCGATGAACATCCCGTTAATTTAATCCAACAATATCATTAAGTGTTCCCCACTGAAGATTTTGGAAGAGCAGGCCACTCCACAGCTTTCTTGTCAATATCCTGGATAACACCACAACAGGTGTGCTTTGGATCCTTTGAGAAATTGTGTCTTCTCCTTGTGCCACATCTGACAGTATAGGGCAGGCAGCTCAGAGCATGCAAATTTGACCAGTGTTGCACAAACTCGTTTGCCAGGCCCGACATTCGACTGGAGTTTGTTCATGGAGGAGTTTGGAATTATGTTCTAATGCCAGCAATAGCTTGCCTACTCTTCGTGAAGGACTTCGTGTGATTATTAAAACATCCACCAGCTAATGCTGGCAGATGAGTTCCCAGCCTAACGACCAAGAGAGGGACGACACGCTTTGTGATGCAACACCCTGCCTTTGAAGCACAAGTCCTACAGCTTCTCGTCGGGTCAGGAATTAAACCTGGTTCATTGCTGATACACTCCTCAAACTTGAACTCTGCTTGTGGTACCTCGTGGTTGTTTGAACACGGGATCCAAAATCATAAAACAAATATGATTCTTACACAGTGGTAAAGCCATACTGATGAGGGCAAAGGTGAGATGATTGAGAGACGAGCGCCGTACGAGGCCCAATCTGCCACTGTTCTCGTCAACTCAAAAATTGCACACTTAACGGAAAGTTTGTAAAAGTCGCAGCCTCGCGGCCGATACCCAGCTGGCCATGAACACTTCTGCAATAGATTAAAAGGTGATCATTCTTATGGGGTCACCTGGTATGCTGTGACCGAGAGCAGTTGTACAACATGGGGCGGAGAAGCCGTCAAAAGGCGGAACAAAGGTTTACGGATACACCAACAGGTGTGCCCGGAGTTTGCGAGAGGGCAGTAGGGAGCCGAGGGCCAGGCACCGTGCACGCAGCCCCCCAACCTGTGCCCCTCTGCGGGAAGAAAAAAGGGGGCCAAGTGAAAAGCAAACGATAAGCAGCGTGAAAGAAAGGGCAAGGAAGCTCATCTGCTGACCATAAAGAACCCCCCCCCCTTTTCTCCCCCTCCTCCACCACACCTTCCACCTTCCCCACTCTTCGGCTTCAATGCCAAATCTGTAGATCATGGGCTATCACTGCGAGGTGACTATTACCTCACCAAAGGAGGTACCAGATCACCCCGAGGATAACGCTCTCTCAGGAAGAACACTGTAGTGAAGTGTTGACATCCACAGATTCGTAGTATATTGTAAAAGTCATAGGTGGGGTGGGTGGGGGGGGCGGGAGGATAAACCCATGTACAAGTGCAAATAAAGTATTTTATGACAGAAGGAAGGAAGTTTTGTGGTTGAGCTAAAGTGCGTGATCATGGAAAAGAAGTGGAACAAAAAAAGAAGAAAACGAAAAAAAATGAAAAATGAAAAATGAAGAACAGCTCTCTGGAAAATACAGTATTTTGATTATCATCGCTGTGTAATGTTTACATACATACATATATATTGGGAACAATGGGAATAAAAAACAGAAGAAAACGAAAAAAAAATTAAAAATGAAAAATGAAGAACAGCTATCTGGAAAATACAGTATTTTGATTATCATCGCTGTGTAATGTTTACATACATACATATATATTGGGAACAATGGGAATAAAAAACAGAAGAAAAGGAAAAAAAAATGAAAAATGAAAAATGAAGAACAGCTATCTGGAAAATACAGTATTTTGATTATCATCGCTGTGTAATGTTGAAATATATATATATATACATATATATATATATATATATATATATATATATATATATATATATATATATATATATATATATATATATATATATATATATATATATATATATATATATATATATATATATATATATATATATATATATATATTGGGAACAATGGGAATAAAAAAACAGAAGAAAAAGGAAAAAATGAAAAATGAAGAACAGCTCTCTGGAAAATACAGCATTTTCATTATCATCGCTGTGTAATGTTTACATATATATATATATATATATATATATATATATATATATATATACATATACATATACATATACATATACATATACATACATGTACTGGGAACAATGGGAATAAAAAAAAAGAAAGAAATGTACATCACAAAAGACAAAACCATCATTGCATAAAAAATTTTTGACTATGGATTTGAACATGGGTCCCTCCTGTCAAGTTTGTCACACAAAGAAGTAACCAGAGGAGTTTTGAGCTTCCATTCGATCTGCAAGATATCAATTGTCCTTATAATCGTAAAAAGCAGTGAAGTTATTTTTATCAGCTTCGAGGCAGCTCGAAACGAATTTACATAGCTCGTTTTAACTCGTCGGCTCAGAGGTTTTCTGACACATGTATTAACTCGCATGATTAATTGTACTTCGGAGTGCCCTCTCAGCAACTCACAAAGAAACGAAGACCACGTCTCTCCCTCCCTCAACCCACACCCACTACAATCCGCTCAATATCATCAACGGGAAAGTCTCCGACACAAAGCACGGAACCAGTGAGAAAGCCAAAATAAATGAACGGCAGAGGACAGTGAGAAGAGACTCATGTATCTGTTCAAGCGGAGGACGACACGTTTAGATAACATTTGAACTTGGCCATTATAAAACTGGATCAAATTGCTCAGCAAGATGGGAACAACAACAACAACAACAGAGTAGAAATAGCACAACTCAGCTCCACTTCTACCAAGCGAGGATAGGGCCCAATATCCATCCATCCATCCATCATGTAATAGTCTTGAGTTCTGCCGGTGCAGCTTGCTCATTGCACACTCCTCAGTTAAGGATGTATTCATAATAATTTTAAACGTCGGATCCACCCGGCAAACTTTCCTTCTCAATGATTTGTCCTTCACAATGTTTACACGATCTCCAAACTCGTGGCTCTCCTACTCCGTTTATCAGGTTCACAAACACCAGCAAAATCCTGAACGAATCACTCTCCAAAGCGCGGCACGTATGCAAAAAAAAAGAAAAAGACAAGTACGGACGGGTACATTCAAAGTAGACCGCCCACATGCCAAATAAACAAATAACAAACCCACCAGCACACGACATTGCCGGGGCGCCTGCGACGATGCCGCCACACAGCGCATGGAGACGGAATTGGGAGGGAATGGCATGAAATAATCGATTCATTGATTCATTGTGTAATTAAAATAAATAAATAATCGTAAAATAATTAATTTCTTAATCAATTGGCAAATGGCATACCAAAACCACAAATTTTTCATCCGAATCTGTAACTTTTTGAAAATTAAGTAATTAATCGAAAAATTAAATAATTAACCGATCAATTAATTAATCAATAAATCAAAGATACCCTTCATAGCCAAATACCTTGGTCACTGTCGTGTCCAAATATCAGTTTCCGAGCTCAAAAAGGTGCCCGAAATATTGCCAGGATGAGAAAGAAAATAAATAAGGAATTAATAAATCGATAATTAATTAATTAATTAATTGATGAATCAACCCCCCGCTCCAAAACCCAAAAGAAAATGCAGTTTTTACCACAGCACATCCTTACTTTTGTTCCAAAATTTCAGCTTCCTAGGTCAAAGGATGGCTGACGTATCACCCGGACAAACAAGAAAGAAAGAAAACGGAGTAAAAACAGAGTACTCCCTCCTTTGATGACGTCATGCATCGCCTGGATCTTTGATGACGTCATGCATCGCCTGGATGTGGAATTGGGAAGGAGCGGTGTACAACATCAACGCAGTTTTCAGAGAGAATTAGCAAAAACGCAAGGTTCACCGCAATGATATAGGCCCAGGCATATAGTTCACATCGACAATGCAAGCTGTTGCAAATTAAGATGGCTTGTTGAAAAATTACGGACGGCAGCAACGCGGGTGATCAATGCTCTTCTTCATTGGTTTGAGGAGAGAAATCTCGAGAATCGTTCATCAACGTCACAGAGCGAGGTTTGTTCAGAATTGGAAGAAGCCATCATAGGTGGCTCAGCACCATAAAAGGTTCCTCAAGGAATAGCATCGGCCTTGCAAAATTAAGCAAAGGCGTGTGGTTCCGACGATGACGATGACGATGATGATATTAACCAATTAGTTGTAATAGGGTTGAATTAGACTTGTATGCAACCCATGATAACTAGATAACATTTAAACACATTATTTCATGTATTCAGAGGGGCGACATCGATACCCCTCCTTACTCTCTCTGTGCCGCCCCCCCCCCCGCCGCCCCTCCACCCTCAGGCCCTATCACCCTCCCAACCAACATGTTGTGTCCACAAACAGCAGCATCCCTGGCACCTGGCGTACTCCATCCTACATTGTGTTTATCAAGCTACAGGGGGCAACTCCATTACAACACAGTCTCCTCCCATCTGCAGTCCATTAACCAATGAGACACGGTTAAAAAGGCTCGTTAACTTGTAGGCATCGACTGACCCAGGATAAGGGTCAAAAGGAAATCGGATTTAATAAAGCGCCGCAGAGCAGCTCCTGCTTTTTCAACCAAAATATCATCTACAAGAGAATCTATTCACACCTTGCGCTGTTAGGAGTAAAACCGAAAGCAACAGCAGCGTTTCATTTCGCAGCAACACCAACCAGACTTGGTGAAATGCACCATCTTCTGCACACGGGGCGAAAACTTTACGGAGAAAGTACAAAAACAAGAGCAAAACCGGGGACAAATTCACAAACTTTACAACGAATATTAACATTGAAGGTCACTGTGAAACTGCTCTTTTTAATGGGAAACATTTGTGATGGTGTGGAAGGTAAAACTGACCCCATTGTTGAATAAATCACTCTTGTAGAACGTTGGTGGCTTCCATCATTGGGATAAAGTTTCATTGTAATCTGGGATCTTTATGGCATTTTAACGGTCTTTAAAAGGAACTTGTAGAAAGAAAGTCGAGAGCAAGTTTTCAGGTTAAAATAAAGAAATAAATAGTTTAATGTCACTTTCCGATAATGCATGCACCTATGATTGTCTGGTTCTCGGTGTAACCGATTGTGTATACATACATACATGCGAGTGATGACCATCATGTCTCTGTCAAGAGTCAAGACCGACGATAGGCGATGACAGAAATCCACCTAATTACTTGCCTTAACAAAACCTCCAGCGTCGGGCAAGTCCAGTCTTTGAAGAGGTCTCACTACAGTTCGGGAATATGTTCACTTGATGGCAGGAAACGGAACGTACCCGGTCTTTTGTGCTGTGAGAGATAGACCGTGTTAATGACTGACTGGTGGGATTACATCCTGGACAATCGCAAAATAAAGCCTCGCTGCTGAACGGGAGGTAGGGAGGCAGTTTCTACCACAGGGTGGTGGTGTATGCTATGACAATACTTGGCTTTCTCCACACGCAAACCCATGGCATACTTGGTACTATCGGCTACAATTGCTCTCAACAGGGAGCGGGTCTTGATGCAGGACCATTTGCTTCGGTCAATGTCAGAGGTCTTGAGGTCACTCTTACTACATCTCTCCAGCATAGTTTAGCCTTCTGTTAAATGCTTTATCTCAATGAAAAGAGGTTTCTTGTCCGTCATGAGCTTCATCATGTGACTCTTCTGTCATCTGACCAACGCGCATGTCAGTCATTTCAGTCCCATGATTCTGATCAGGTGGTCCATGGATGCAATTTCTACTCTTTCCAGGAGTGCAATGTTTTGAATCCTAATAATAGATTGCAGGTAACATTGGTTAAAACCGTCACGAGGTGCTTTTATATGAACACAATGTGGAGCCATGCATCATTGGCGATACACCGGCATCGGTACCATTGCTGCACGAAAAAGTGGACGTCGAGATAACTCTCTGGCTTCAGACTCGTACCCACAATAAAGCAAAGGCTGTGGAATCCTCAGCAACACACGAGTCGATGTCAGCGTCCAACGATGCATCGGCTGCAAGTGTGTTCCCCAGTTATTCACACAATGGGAGACTTTAAGACCACACTCATAGACTCAAATTTGAACACAACGTGTGTGCGCACATCACTATTTGCATAAAACTTGTGTTCAAACTGAATGATGTAGAAAGAGGTTAATTAAAAAATAAAAAATACAAGCCGGGAGGCGACGATAGTTCGCGGACATTATTGAACAATGCCACGATAGGTACAATTGAGTTAGTGGAAGCTTTTGAAGAAGCCCGACCGTAAAAACCTATCTCTTCCGTCAAAATTGACCAAATCAAATCGGATTTTTTTAATATATTGTACTTATGGACATTACGCACAGCTTCTAGGAAATGAAATTGTGAGAAAAAAAAATCGAGGAAAATAAATAAATAAATAAATAAAAAGTCCATGTGGGCGTGGCTCCGCCCACAAGGGGCGTGGGACCCCCCTCATACAAAAAGACACAACTAGACCATGATATCTAGCTTGTGTCCAAGTTTCATCAAGATCGCATCAAACGTCATGGAGCTATGCTCTGGAGAGAGTCACAGAGACAGACAGACAGACAGACAGACAGACAAACAACAACAACAACAACAACAACACCAAAAATAGTGCTGGTGCCCATGAACCAAAAAGTGGTCCATCCATTCATTCATAACAATGTTCATTGTGAAAAGTCAAGTATTTCATCAATGATGATGGAAATGGGAAAAAGTTTTCTGCAGCAAATACTCGAATAACGAGAGTTCATGGAACACCTCACCCACGCAGTCTTGAGAAAAAAAAAGTGCTGAAATGGTGAGTCGTGTTCTCCAGTGTTCAAGAAAATAATTAAATCGAAATAAAATAAAGATTTTAAAGGTTGTACAAAAATAAAATTCCTGAAGTTTCCCACCATTGTGCAGTGTCTCTTACACCGCCTTATTTAACACGTTACGTTAGTTAGTTCTGCCTGGTGTTTGTGTCCCTCATGACATCGTTAAAAAATAGCAAGTTTTCTGTTTGGAATGATTTTCAATTTTGTTTGAATGTCAGAGTTAAAAAAAAAAAATTAATAAATTAACAAAAGACAGACAGACAGAGTAAAACATTGTTTCACTCCTCTCTGCGCATCAGGATGAATTCAGAACCAACGTACTGTTAAAATGAAGGTTTGTTTTCCGATGCGTTCAAAAATGTAACATTCAATTGAAATCGAGTTGTTCCTCGACGACAATCAGATACAGACAGACAGACAGACAGACAGACAGAGTGAACCAATTACTTGACCCCACTTTTTGCCTCATGCATGTGGGGTAAAATAGAACGAATTGTAATCAACTACCAGGAAGCAATAGTCTTCAATGGTTTGCTGCGAAAGCATTTCAAAAACTCATCGTTTTGCTCATCAATCTTTTATTATTCCTCAAATAATAGAGCATCAGCATCCAGAAGCAATCAAACAAAACAAAAAAAAAAAAAAAAAAAACTTTTAAAAATGATGACATCAGGCAGTGCGTAGCAGGCCTTTACAGGAAGCAAGCCTAGTTTTTATATTTCTCCAGAGAGCAACTCCCAGCCAGCACTAAAATGAATGCAGCGATTAGCATTCCACAAAAACAGTTGGAGTCCTGTATTGAAGCCTCACATCATCACACTCACATGTGACACGTCGCTGGCATTAATAAAAACAAGGCATCTCAGCAACCCGTGCTCACTGGACCAGGCCTCGGCTAAACCGCGCTCGCCTCGTCCTTGAGAAGCAGGTGTCCTGCACGGCTAATGTCCTTCCGACTTGAGGCTCGAAAAACAAGTAATAATAGCAAAGCATGCTTTGGGCAGCGAAAGCAAGGAATCCAGAGCGAGGGACAGAAACCCCCAATGAGGATAAGGAGTCGAGATGAGAAAAAGGCCAGGAAAGAGGAGAATGGGAAGGGATTGGTAGAACGGTGCAACTCATCTGGAAGGCATTTCTGTCAGCGTGTCGGACGTCTGCCGCCGTCTCGGCTGCGCAAAGGAGCAGAGATTGAGCTACCTAGCGCGAGCTTCCAGCTGGAAAGCCACAAGGCCAGCATAAACGGCAGAAAAACAGAAAAATCATGCTCAAATTGCCGTACCTCTGCCAATATTACATTAATGTGCGAGTTTACCTTCAACAGAGGTTGGCAGGATACACGGAGGGTGCAGCACACGATGCCGCAACCCACTTACCCCCCCCCCCCCTTAATAGATCACCCTTCTAATTTTATCAAAATTTTATCTGCAACTACAAAAATGTACAATTTTCCCCCAATGAGAGACACCTACGAACGTGAAAGGAAAAACAAAGAACAACAAAATGCAGCATACCGATTGTCACGAGGAAATAAAAGGCCTTTTTGACACTTGTCCAAGCTGTGGAAACAATGGCATTAGCAAGGAACAAATTTAACGGAGTTTAATGGGATCGTGCAGCAAGTGCTCTCACTGTGAAACCAAACAAGAAAGTGATAAAACTCACACTCCAAACACCTCTCCTATTTTGCTCCAGATGACGACAGCTGGAGCCAACAGGGAATGATAAATCAGGTGGAGTAAGGTATTCCCATGCACCCTCCCTAATACAAATCTTAAACTTAGGTAGCCATACAAAAACACAGAGATTGCCAAGAACTGCATGCCTGGCAAAGAAACGATCCTCTTTATTTTCTTCCTACCATTTTATGCGAAAGCTTCCCATAATCCAACCCCTATCCTTTCCCGAGCCTCCACATCCCAGCACAAGAACTCAGCCATCCAACGCCCCTCCTATTCTCCATCCACATCCTCCTAACCCCTCCCCAACTCGCATCCCTTGGATTGGCTGCCACCCGGGATGCCTGACATGTTCCTCCCATGCAAACTCCAGCCTATCGATTTGCTCTTTCAGTGTGCAGACCAACGAGCAACGAAGACAGGAGGAGAGACCAGGTGCACACGGAGCAACAGGAGAACACTTTTGTGGGACACCCTGTGCCGAGGGAGTGCAACATCTTATTGGATATCCCGCGGAGGGTATCTGGCACACAGGAGCACATTGAAAAAGAGACCCGGAACGACGGCAAGATTGGCACAGAGGTATTGGCACGTGACAACAGAGATCTACCGGATATTGAAACGGAAGAGAGTTCTGCATAAAGTCCAGAGCCCAGGATCACAGTATAGAGCCATATATGGGAGTGCGACACAGATTTGACAACCCACTTCATTGCTCCTTTCCACCAACACATGAGAACCTGCTGCAGGTTTCCGGGTTGGAAGTCGACAGTTTATCCTGAACAACTCAAGACCACCAGGAGGTCCAGAAGCTCGACTGGAAACTGTGTGTGGTCACAAAGTATCTTCTGTTTTGCTCCACCGACGCTTCGACAAACCACTGCTGGATCTCGATCTCATCACCTTCGTGATTACACATCAACCCAACTGGAGACCAGCCGCTACAGACTTGTCCAAAACACAATTTACCCTGGCCCTGCTAACGGCTCAAGTGATGGCATACACAAGCCTTCATGCAATACCTCCAACCTTGTCATTCCTCCCAGAGGACATGCACGTTATGGGTGACGACAGCGAAAGTAGCAGCGACGAGAATGGATATGGACACCTACACTCCAAGAGGCCTCGTCTGTTGCAGGGTAAGTGTCGGAGCTTCCATAAAATAAATAGTAGAGGAGCCACTATCCACTGGATTCATGTTTAACTGTCATTACATAACAAATTTGGTCTCGGTGTTGCATCATTGATGAGGGTGCAGCTAAGGACGTCGATTCAGTTTCCTCGGAGGTAAAGGCAGGAAGTTAGGATTTGGCAAGGGCACCAAAACACCATGAAGTACTCAAACTCAAGACGCTGATGAGTCAAAAAGCTAAAGGATTAAGAGGAGATGGACAAAGAGGAAAAAGTTGTAAAAGTTAAGACTGTTCATTCTTACGAGATGCAAAATGCGCATTCCAACAACTTGAATCTATATATGATCGATGAAAGCACCCAAATAAAAAAAGGAGGAATACTGGAGTAAAAACATATTTCGTTTCATCATACACTATCAGGGATCAAACCAGAAAGTATTTTTCAAATTCATCCATCAAAAAATACATGGACTTGTACACCTGGGGGAACCTGCACACCTGCACACGGGGACGACCGAGAGAGTCTCGGCAGGCCCAGTGGTCTGGATCACCAAAGCAGGTCGGTGCAAGGCAAACATTCTAACTCAAAATAAGATTGGATTCGAGCCCAGCACCGTTTCACAAACGTTTGGACTGCCGACTGCCATAAGCCATGCCTCGGTTTGCCGTTCAGATTACATCCAAAGGCAACGACCATATTCGATAGAAGAGTGCGGTATGCATTATGACCGGAGAGTGCGATACGGGGAAGTGAGTGCAGCCAACATACAGCCGTAACCGATCAGGAATGCTGGATTTGTTGAGCAACCGTGCCAGACATGAGCGAAGGATTCCTTGGAGCTGCGCCTTGCTCATAACTTCAGTACCACAAACGGCTATGGGGGCTTTGCCGAATGATCCACCAATGGGTTTCTCCCCCTCCCCCCAGGGAGGCACAGGCACATAACACCAACTAAACCCAACATTACATCATCAAATGAGTTCCTGTGAAGGAATCGACACCAAATTCAACTGCAATGACCTAGAAGCAAAGACGGAAGCACACCAAATGGTTTGAACCAAACCGACATATTATATATATACATATATATATATATATGTAATTGGGAGTGGGAGGTTATCTATTTATGTGTTTCATCCTGGAATGATGCAGAAGCACAATAAAACAGCAATTAGAGCGCATCCATCCTCGTTGTTCCAAAGGCCATCCCACTGTCAAACCACAGCTACAATAACACCGTCATAGCAACTACACCATCATCGGCAGCACAACCGTTGCAGATATCATGAACGTAACTCAAGAATATCGGCTGAACTACCCACCCACCACCTGAGCCAAAATGGGTCCACATCACATTCGATTTGAAACGTCAACAAATTGCCACGCGATAAAATAACAGTATTCGAAGAGTCCGACACAACTGGAGGAAAGCTAGTGGGATGATATGAAGGCGAGAAGGACGGGCAGCTGTGGGGGGAGCGAATGAAGCATCAGTCGGAAAAAATCCTATGCGGGACTCCCCACGGAGCAACAGGCAGGCTCAGCGATGACGGGAAGGGCTCGGGGCTCCACTAAACAAGTTTGCAGACAAAGTAAGACGAGCGTTCGGGAGAGGAAAGGTGAAAACGACATCCTTAGAACTAAAACGGGTTCAAACGCACTAAAGCTCCAGCCCAGGAATCTGACAAGTATGGGAGTGAAAAAAAAAACCCACAAAAACATGTGGGATGTTGGAAAAATAGAAACAAGTGCCAAATTATCAGCAGACAACAAACTGTCTGCACACGGAGATGAGGGAGACGGTAGACGCAAATTAAGCGAAAGGAAGGTTTTCCGCGTGTGAGGCAGGAGCCATCTGCCGCACTGGGAAGTGCAGACAGCTGGTGGGCTCAGCAGCTGTGAGGAAGGACATGAGGGCACACAAAACATGGGCAAAAGAGCCACGTGGGAAGGGGAGCATGGAAAGCCTCACATTAGATGAGAAACTGTGAGTGGTAAAGTTTATTTGACTAGTCATCGAAAACGAATCCGATGCTCACGATATCGCAGCGAGTCGGACATCAATATGCTTGCTTGTGCCGGTATTTCATAACAATTCCTTTACAACCACCGGTCCTATCCAAATCTCCTGCCCTGCATCTTTTTTTCTTTCTCTCCTTGCTCTTCTCCCGAATCGTTCTTCATCCGTTGCTCGTCATTCTGTGCACACACAGAGGTGCCACAGCGCCAAGTGGCAAACGCTCGAGAACGAGATCGCACGCATAGCGTGAACACGGCTTTCAGTGCGCTGCGTACGCTCATCCCGACTGAACCGGCAGACCGGAAGCTGTCCAAGATCGAGACGCTCCGTTTGGCATCGAGTTACATCTCCCACCTGGGAAATGTACTTCTGCTGGGAGACGGCGGTCCGGACAACGCGCCCTGCAACACACCACCCGTGCAGAGCATCTACGGACCTCCTGGAGGCGGTACCGTAGCCACCGGATCTGGCATACCTCCACCTCGCACCATCTGCACCTTCTGCTTAAGCAACCAGCGGCGGCTGGTAAGATTTTACTTCATTTGCAGCATCTCCTGCAATTTGTCCATTTCACAGGTCCTTCATTCAAATTTGAGTGCATGCATGTTGCAGCACAATACAATACATTTGTTTGTTTATATATTTGTGCAACTTCTTCCCAAGAATGTTCATGAAGCAAGGCAAAAAGCCATCATGGGTTACGGCAGTGGCACACAGATTTAGAATAGTATCAAGAGGGCAGTTAGCATATTAAATTATTAACTTACCTACATCTCCAAACATTAAGAGGCAAGTACTGCGATCTATTATCATACAGATAAACTTAACCCCTTATTAAGAAAAAAACATAGCTAAAAGATTACATCATCTGGAACTGTAATGATAATTAGCTATTAACAGAAAACTGGGACGATCTAAGTTGAGCTTTGGCTCATTTACTTATTTACGATGGAAGAATGAATGGAAATGTGAATGACGATATTGGGTGCCAGTCACCTTCTTTCGGGATGTAAAAAACTCATGTCAGAACAGCTGTACACAGAAAGACGTGACAGCATCTTTAGAGTAATCCACTGGCGCATCTGTAAACATTTCAACATCCCGGTCCTAGAACAATCATGGAACACACAAACCAAATCCGATCCTTGAAAATGAATATATAGTGCTAACGCATGACAAGATGATCCCGTCAAGTGTGGACATTGCAAACAAAGCATTGCGTCTGGGCATAGTGCTCAAACACAAGAAGGAAAAGTCGGTGTTTTTGATTGAAGTTTCAGTTCCCAATGACTGGACGAAATGCCACAGAAATCAGGAAAATGACCAAATACCAGGATCTGAAAAATGAGGTCAAGAGGACTTGGAAATTGAAGAAAGCTGAAATTGGACCGGTGATGGTTGGAGCTACAGGAATGATAAAGAAAACTCTTAGCGAGTACTTAAAAATCATTCCGGGGAAATATCACTCCAAACGAGCTACAAGTGGAGGCTCTCAGAGGTTCGGTGAAGATTCTGAAAAGAGCCCTTGGAACGAGGCTGTGAGAACGAAACTTCACAGCCTGGTTCATCAATCATGATCCTTTACCAAAAAAAGAAAGAAAGAAAAAAAAGGAGGTGGAGATTTTTAATTCTGGGAGAACTTCCTCCATCTCCTGAAACCCGCAAATGGAGATAACAACGGTAAACAAATTACTTCCATTTTAATTCGTGTGGAATCACAACGAGTTCGACTTAGATGTCAAAGCTGTAAGTGCTCAACAGATAATACTTGAAAACCCCCCCCAAAAAAACAAAAGGAAAACAAGATTAATAAGTAAAACATCTCTTACTTTGAGACCATTCATGTATGACGTGTGTATGCAGAAGGGAAATCGAAGGTAATAGGAGTACAAGGAGAGAAAAGGAGATGTATGTGTCCGGGGGTGGGAGGCAAGGAAGGAGGTCACTTTCATGTTGTCTCATTGATATTTGACTCAAAATTAAAAATCAAAATCCTCTATAATTTGATTACTATGTGACAAAAATAAATCACTCACTTCTCTTCACCAACAAGATCACAAACAAAATTTCAACTGAATATATCAATTTAGAAGCATTAATTGGAATTAACAAGTAAAGGTCATCAATGATGAAACCATGATGTCACAAATTTGCCGTTGAAAGCAGGGACGAGACCGGGAACGCAAGTCCGCCATGCGTTGCTGATGGCTGGAGCCAAGATTGGAAGCACAAGATGTTACTGCGCTGCCAAAGGGACACGACGGGCAGTGGGCCAACAGGATTGAGCCACGACACCGTGGTGTTCCCGTCTCCCAAAGAGGGGGGCTTCATGGCCAAACTCAAGGCCGTGACGACAGTCCATGCCACACTTCCTTTTCACAACGAGTTTCGTTTTATTTTGTGATGCGACCGATCATGGAGTCATCCTCTGAAAAAAGGTCGTCGACGAGCTCACCGGGTGGTGACTGGTTCTCTACCAAAGGGCTACGAGAGGGAGCTGGACTCAAATGTGGAACCTTTTAACATCCAGCTCAAAAACTTGTGCAATGAGCTTCACCAAGCATTTGTACACAATTACGCATTTTATAAACCTCATTTGATTCTGGACAAATATGAATATTATAAAAATAACACAATAAAACTGATGCAAAGAGACTCTTGCAAAACGAGTCGATCCGATGAGCACCCTCCAGCCTCTCAATCCTGGAACGCGTAGCTCTGGATCCAAGGTACCAACCTCACCCCTCCCCACCCACCCCACACTATTTCACCCCCACCACCTTTGCACAGCCTATACCTCCAAACATACTTTCATATCCTGCCGAGCGGTGCACGTGGCCAAAGTGGAAAACCCAGATCTCTCCGGCGGGACCATTTGTGGGGAGAGAGGAGAAAAAGAGAGAGAGAGGAGGAGAGAGGAAGAAAAAAAACCCCCAAAAACTCTCTCCCTCTCAACCCCCCTCTAATTTTGGTTGAGGAAATGAGATCCACAGGTGTTTGTGAGACGGCAATGCAGTCTCGCAATGCATTCGCTTACCCTGTTGAAAATTTTTTTTTCCAGAGATGCGGTACAATGGTAGACTATACAGAACAAAGAGTTTTGTAAAGTTTGGTTCAACATCTCATAAAATGGAAGCTTGATGATCGAATCAATCCCTGGGACAATAATCTATTGTGTGTTTGACCAGGAGTGAGCCTTTCCCGAAAGAAACTTGTGTTATCCAAAAACACAAACAAAGGAGAATCTCTTTGAATGTGGTAATCGTGCTGCTCCGATTTGCCGTATGCAACTGTACATCTTGGGGTCAAAATCCAAACATCGCAAAAGGAATATCATCACGTGGGCTAATTGGGCAGACTTCCAATTCAGGATCTTCTGCAGCAAAATAAAATAAATAAAAATTCCCACTCATAATGCATAAATCCAATGGAATAGTCTGAGCAATTAAATATTTTAAAGTTTGGAACGTTTTTGAAAATGCTTGAATCATTCACGACGACGGTTCAACGGCGTCACTCCCGTAATGGAACAAGCGACGGATGCCAAATGTAAACCAAGGCCACGAAGGCATCCGCGCGAGAGCGCTGAAGGCACAGGCGGGATAAGAAGCTGTTGTCGATGGGCCTGCAGAATTGCCTCTCAAGCCTTGTTTGGATCAATGTCACGAGTTTCGAAAGGATGATGAGTATTTGGTGACATGAACTCAAACATCCAACAGCTATAGTACACTCAAGCGTTCCTTCCGGCCGTAGGGTTCGGAATCGAAGCATTCGAATGAATCTCCGGTTCTAAAGTTATCCGTAAAATATAACTCGTTCGTTCTTTACGGCAAAGGTTTCGCTAAAGGTCGCTCGATGACGACATCGTGAGTGACAGCCAGGGGAATCGAAGGTGAACGACGATGGCAATCTAATGTTTCAAACAAAATAAATAAATAAATAAAAAGAGGAAGATTGAGAATGTAAAACCTTACGGAAGTAATAGTCTTCAGTTTTAGGTGCTCATTTAAAAGATAAACCCTTTAAAGGAATATTTCTTATGAACAGCAGATCAGATCTATTTCAGAACACTGAAACTTTTATTCGCACGGACCGAACGTGAAACACGAACAGAAAATCCGAAACTTCATTTAGCGGCCTCCTCGTGTTATTCGAGTTCAATCGAGCTTACTTACAGTCCAGTCTCGCACATCTCATATTTTCTATTGCATCCGTTCTTGAACCTTTTTCTTGTTTCTCTGTCTGCAGATCAGTACAAAAAAGGACACACTAGCAGATGTTAATGGTAACGTCCTTGCATCAAGGTGCTTGGCATCGTTCACAGCTGAACCCAAGGGCTGTTGAGCCTTTCTATTCTTATTATTCAACTTCCAATCCCATCAGCAGTTACCAAACATTGCTCAAACCTCGGATGATAAATCAGACTTACTTTGGAGGTGAGATACAGCATTTGATTTGCTTACAGTTCAATTAACTTACCACCTATAAACAATGTTGTATTCAGAGGGCATACATTTATTACTTCAGCAAATATGGCAGAAGGTTTAACCCCAGCTCCCCCCACTACCCGCTCATCCCATATCCCTTATAGTGCACAGACACCATTTCCTAACTTCCCAATCGAAATAAAACTTTTGCTTACACAACATGCACCTGGTGTATACAACAAGTATCGCTTGAAAATAATAAATGCACAATCTGTGGGCTCCCGACATTGGGCTCGATCGAAGAGTTCATCCAATGCTGAAGCATCATGAAACGTTTTGTTTGACCCCTACTGGAAGGCAGCAAAAAATATTTGAAGAAATACTTAAAGCAAAGCTCGTCTCCACAACAAACATCAACAAAACAGCTGCAACGGTTTCTTCCCAAATCATAATGTTTCGAAAGAAGATTGAGGCCTGTGGAAGAGCGAGAGGAGGAGGCGAGCAAAACAGCAAGATTTAGAGTCGGTCATTGGGGGCCATGGTCTGACAAAACAGGGAATAAGGGAATAAACGAACAGGAAGAGAGGAGAGAGAGGAAAGAGAGGAAATATATATATATATATATATATATATATATATATATATATATATATATATATATATATATATATATATATATACATATATATATATATATATATATATATATATATATATATATATATATATATATATATATATATATATATATATATATATATATATATGTTTCAGATTATAGCTGGGTCAACATTCAAACTCAGGTGGAAGACCTCAAAAAAGGAGCGCACACCCTCTGACCTAATTTGATATTCAGAGAAAGCCATATTGTTGGGTTGACAGGATGGCCTAGAGCTACGCACACTCGCCTCCGAGCCGTCTCGCGTGGGTTCGAATGTCGGCCCGGCTATAACTGTCATCCTGACGTTTCACAGGCAGGGTCACTCATCAATGTGCGTGCCGTCCCTCGGGTCGACGTTAAAGATCACACGGTGTCCTTTGTGAAGAGTGGGCAGGTTATCGCCGGCACCCTGACCAAGTTACAGATTCCTGCCCTAAGTTAGTTGAATGTTGGGACGGGCCAGTGGGTTCGTGAAAGACTTTGGCAAAAAATAAATAAATAACTTCCCCTCTGACCAACTCCGCAAGAAAGTGGAAATAATTGAAGAAGAGGAGGAAGAAGAGGAAGAAGAAGGACAGGAAGAAGAACGAGAAGAAGGACAGGAAGAAGAACGAGAAGAAGGACAGGAAGAAGAACGAGAAGAAGGACAGGAAGAAGAACGAGAAGAAGGACAGGAAGAAGAACGAGAAGAAGGACAGGAAGAAGAACGAGAAGAAGGACAGGAAGAAGAACGAGAAGAAGGACAGGAAGAAGAACGAGAAGAAGGACAGGAAGAAGAACGAGAAGAAGGACAGGAAGAAGAACGAGAAGAAGAACGAGAAGAACGAGAAGAAGAACAAGAAGAACGAGAAGAAGAACGAGAAGAACGAGAAGAAGAACGAGAAGAAGAACGAGAAGAAGAATGAGAAGAACGAGAAGAAGAAGAACGAGAAGAAGAACAACGAGAAGAAGAACAACGAGAAGAAGAACAACGAGAAGAAGAACGAGAACAACGAGAAGAAGAACAACGAGAAGAAGAACAACGAGAAGAAGAACAACGAGAAGAAGAACAACGAGAAGAAGAACAACGAGAAGAAGAACAACGAGAAGAAGAACAACGAGAAGAAGAACAACGAGAAGAAGAACAACGAGAAGAAGAACAACGAGAAGAAGAACAACGAGAAGAAGAACAACGAGAAGAAGAAGAACAACGAGAAGAAGAAGAACAACGAGAACAAGAACAACGAGAAGAAGAAGAACAACGAGAAGAAGAACAACGAGAAGAAGAACAACGAGAAGAAGAACAACGAGAAGAAGAACAACGAGAAGAAGAACAACGAGAAGAAGAACAACGAGAAGAAGAACAACGAGAAGAAGAACAACGAGAAGAAGAACAACGAGAATAAGAACAACAACAACAACAACGAGAATAAGAACAACAACAACAACAAGAATAAGAACAACAACAACAACAAGAATAAGAACAACAACAACAACAAGAATAAGAACAACAACAACAACAAGAATAAGAACAACAACAACAACAAGAATAAGAACAACAACAACAACAAGAATAAGAACAACAACAACAACAAGAATAAGAACAACAACAACAACAAGAATAAGAACAACAACAACAACAAGAATAAGAACAACAACAACAACAAGAATAAGAACAACAACAACAACAAGAATAAGAACAACAACAACAACAAGAATAAGAACAACAACAACAACAAGAATAAGAACAACAACAACAACAAGAATAAGAACAACAACAACAACAAGAATAAGAACAACAACAACAACAAGAATAAGAACAACAACAACAACAAGAATAAGAACAACAACAACAACAAGAATAAGAACAACAACAACAACAAGAATAAGAACAACAACAACAACAAGAATAAGAACAACAACAACAACAAGAATAAGAACAACAACAACAACAAGAATAAGAACAACAACAACAACAAAAATAAGAACAACAACAACAACAAGAATAAGAACAACAACAACAACAAGAATAAGAACAACAACAACAACAAGAATAAGAACAACAACAACAAGAATAAGAACAACAACAACAAGAATAAGAACAACAACAAGAAGAATAAGAACAACAACAAGAAGAATAAGAAGAACAACAAGAAGAATAAGAACAACAACAAGAAGAATAAGAACAACAACAAGAAGAATAAGAACAACAACAAGAAGAATAAGAACAACAACAAGAAGAATAAGAACAACAACAAGAAGAATAAGAACAACAACAAGAAGAATAAGAACAACAACAAGAAGAATAAGAACAACAACAAGAAGAATAAGAACAACAACAAGAAGAATAAGAACAACAACAAGAATAAGAACAACAACAAGAATAAGAACAACAACAAGAACAACAAGAACAACAACAACAAGAACAACAAGAACAACAAGAACAACAAGAACAACAAGAACAACAAGAACAACAAGAACAACAACAAGAAGAAGAAGAAGAAGAAGAGGAACAAAGCCAAATTGCTGAAATCCAGTTGCAGATCTTATCAGCTCCTCAGCGAACCTGATGAATGCACGAATGACTACAAGCGACGTCATAAAAATGCCCCGAGTCACGTCCGATAAAATAAAATGTTTACATCGTGCCGGTTCGTCACACGTTGGCTGTCTGCGCACTCGCCTCAACTTTCATTGGGTCCCAGCGGCTCTTTAAACGCACCAACAAAGTCGAACTAACATTTCTTCTTCAAAGCCAACATCCAATGGAACAGTTCACAGCAGCGCACACAGGTGCGCCTGGCACACAATATAACCACAGCATGCACCTCCACATTGCACAGGCCTTGTGTAAATCGACCACGGAACGCGAGGAACTATCGGCATTTCATGCATACTTTCCAACTCTCGCAAGGAAAATGTCAAATTATATCGTTGCAAATTTGGTCTTGCATCAAAAATCTGCATAACAAACATTTTCCAGGTCTGCATTTCAAACGGCCTCTGAATGGGGCAAATGGCTTACGTACAAACCTCTCCAAAATATGCCACTTCACCTCGAGGATCTTTTGTTGAGGAAAATTACCTTCGCTGGAAACCTGTTCATTGTTAGTTATAACAAAGATTTAAATCAGCAGAGTCGAGGAGAGGGTATTACAAAGACGAGGGGGCTCAGAGAAGGAGCGTGGGGTATGAGGGGGGCTATTATGACAAACAGAGGGTTGGGATCAAAAGACGAGGCTTGGAATAAAACATGGAGGTGGTTAAAATAAATAAAGTAAATAAAAATCTTCTTTAACGGCCACAATTATTCGCACGCTCTGGTGCGGTTGACCGAGGCACGATTTTGTCTCGAGTCCTTCAAGAACCGGATGGCCAGGCCTGGTGTTCGATCAAGTTCTTAGAGGAGGAATTTGGAATTTGGCCATGGTGCCAGCAATAGCTCGCCCACTTTGGGTCGGGTTCAAACCCAGGTGAGAAAGCTTGGAGGCGAGTGTGCGTACCTCTCGGCCATCCTGCAAACCTAGTTAAAATGAGAAAAAAAAAAACCACTAATGTGGAGAAAATGCATTGGAGTAGTTGGGGGGGGGATAATGGAAGAAACACAAGGGAAGGGAGGGGGCTGCACAGGCAGGCCATTCCATGGGGGAGGGGAGCTTGCAGATATGGATTGGGGTGATTAATTAGGAAAGTTAACTTCTTCAGCATGGATGAGAGATCTCAATCATAGCTAATGAGGATGTTTGGAGTACTGTGTGTACAAGAGCAAGTATATATATATATATATATATATATATATATATATATATACATACATACATACATACATACATACATACATATATATATATATATATATATATATATATACATACATACATACATACATACATACATA
Organism: Eptatretus burgeri; assembly: GCF_056783735.1. Taxonomy (NCBI): domain Eukaryota; kingdom Metazoa; phylum Chordata; class Myxini; order Myxiniformes; family Myxinidae; genus Eptatretus; species Eptatretus burgeri. The sequence continues at coordinate 35,966,298 of NC_140968.1, forward strand.
CATATATATATATATGTACAACAGAGTATGCGAGTATGTATAAGAAGGAGTGACGATGTACAAGCGTGTGTACAAGAGCACGCAAGAGCAAGAGGCAGATGACATCACAAATTATAAGAGACGTAGCAAGGTGGAAATGAACAAGACAGTGGTAGATATATGGAATCCCAATAGGATGTTTTACAAATATATCGTGGATAGATGTGAGATGTCTGTGGGTTGTCATGTGGAAGGCCTGAAGGGAAGAAAGAGAAGGGGCATGGAAAGGTGAATTCAGAGAGAAGGGGAACACACGAGTGGAGGTGATTGGAGATTGTTAATGTGGGAAGAACAACAAGGTCAGCATTGCTCAATGCATAAGGCATCGGCAAGGAAAGGAGATGAGGTGCAAGACCAAATGGATGCAAGAAAAAGACCAGGAGGCCATCGACTGGTCTGTGATGGGAAAGTACGCCACTGGGATTCTGCCTCTTGTAAGATCCAAATGCTCTGGGCACCACTGCCTCCATATTGTCAGGTAGGATGTGGTAATGCCAACTCATACCAATGATTGGTACCCCCATGGTGCTGCAAACAAATGCTGTATGCAAGTGGTGAGGATATAACGGGTGCCAGAGACTGTGAGGAAAGATAAACGTACGAGACAGGTAAAACAAGAGAAATAGATGGATATGATGATCAACATCTGCAACACAACAGTGCTTTCGAGATGGGGTGTCACGAGATCAATGCTACAGAGACTTCAGAGAAGGGAACTGTGTAACTAGAGCAACATCCAACACATTCATTAATTCATTCATTCATGTACATGGAGCAGCTTTCCGTGGGTTTGTACCAATTCTGGGGCCTGGCTATTCCACTACTGTAGTGCCCCCTAAGGATCAAAGAAAGAATTTCAGAGAATTTGATCAATATACTGGCACACAATAGCCACCTCCTTTCAGAAAGTATTCTGACATATGTCCATTTGCAAGCACCGTGGGATATTGACATCCGTTTGTGAATGCTGGCAGATATGACAGCCGGCTTAACTTCTCCCCTGAAGAGGTGGATATTCTCCGATGGAACACCGTGCCCAGAGATGTGATGAGTGGCACGTAAAGTGGATTTTATGCACACTCACAAGCAACCTCAACAATGTGGAAATGCTAAGAGACTGTATTTTGTATGATTAACTCAAAGCAGGAGCTGGCAGGATGACCGAGAGGTACGCACACTCACCTCTGAGTGGTCTAGCCTCGATTTCAATCCCAGCTCAGCTATAAACTGTCACCTTGGTGTTTCACATGGAGGGCGATCCATCAAAAATATGCGCCGTCCCTCGGATGAACGTTAAGCTGGCAGTGCCAACTCCTGGCATTAATTGGTGGACATCAAAGATCCCACGGTGTCCTTTGAGAAGAGTAGGAAAGCTATCGCCGACACCCTGAACAAATTACAAAATTCTTACCATGACTGACTGCTCGGGAAGTAATGGTAAACCAGACAGTCTAACCTGTGCCAAGAATCTGCGTTGGCAGCAGTAACACTGTAAACAGTATGGTGAATCTCATCATCATCATCATCATCATCATCTTGGAGCAATTAAAGTGTAACAGGTTCTGAAACACTGGTTTCTGTGCAGCCATAACACAGGGAATGGTTTGTTGTACAAATAGCACCGTTTTGCGAGCCATTCATCATCTAACGACAAAAGTGGTTGCAAATCAAAAATAAAAATAAAAATAAAAGACTGTGCCTCGTCGTCTGCACTTTCCCCACAAAACAAGCAGATAAGATTGCACCGAGTGCAGAAAAATCTAAAAAGGGATTAATCTCGGCCCTTCACTCGCGCTGCAACGAACAATCTTAACCAGTTCTGTACCTCCTCATCCGACGTGTCGCACTCGTATTCATCTTCAGGTGGCTTCATCTCCACAGGTACAACAAGGCCAGCAGTCACATCCTGCCCAGGTAATTTTCCATCACCAACAACCTCGTGAACCTGCAAAACATTCAAAAGTTTGTGAAAAAAAAACAAAACAAAAAAATTAAACTGAGTGTCGAGTCCAAATTTTATCTCCCACAGGTTTTTGGATTTTTATTCTCAACATGGTATAAATGTGTCCGTTCTTAACGATCCACTCTCGTGTGATCCTCCGAGATCCTTGTGTTTGGTGTGCTGTAAACTCTTTCCATTTTAAATTACAGCTCTACTATCACAAATGATTGGGTCCCAGGGCCTCTTTAAGTGGTCCACTGGTGCAGACATTCAGGATACTGAACATACAACCATCACCGAGGCCGATAAAGTATACCACCAATTCATGAAGTTCAAGGTTTACTTGAGGCACTTTCACAAGCTTGCCTGTTGTTGCACTTCTCCCATCTCTTTACAGAGATGTAAAACAAAAACTTCCTGAACAAGTGTACAGTATACGATGCCAAGGCGAGATATGAGCAGCAGAGGAATCATCCAATCTGGACAACTCAAGATGAAATCCGTGTGCCAATGCTGATAGCACATGATTATGAGCAGCAAGCAAGTTTATTGTCCACCTGTCAATAAACCGTCCACATCTTAAAAATCCTATCATGAACCGAACATTAAATATGTACAATTGTACATGTGTATATCAATCCATCCATCGGGACCATACGCTGTGCAGAGCGTTAGTGCTGCCTAAGCAGTATCCTTGGCTATTGGATACAATCCTGGAAGTGTCGCCACTCCGACACAGGATACCAGTAAGCTGGCACTCATTTTGCCGACCTCGGAAGGATGACAGGTAGAGTCAACCCCACCTGGTATTAATTCAACAGCTGAGCAGGATTTGAACTCAGGATCCTCAGATCCCAAGCCCACCTCCCTAACCATTAAGTATATATATATATATATATATATATATATATATATATATATATATATATATATATATATATATATATATATATATATATTCCGATATACCGACACACACACACACACACACACACACACACACACACACACACACACACACACACACACACACACACCTTTGGTGACAGCCGGTATTACAAATTATCTTTATCTTCACAATATAATGGCACCTTCTCAAAATTATGACATCGAATATGATGTTGTAATTCAAAGAAAGTTTATTTAAAAAAAAAGAAAAAAAAAAGACAAGAATTACAAAGTGCATTTCCAAGAGTGTGCCGCAGCACATTGCCCACCGAAAGTGAACCGAGAAGGGTGTTGCCACCCTCCGGGTAAGAGTGCCCACTAGTAATATGAAGAAACATCATGAACTGACAGGATAATTTGGATCTGTGCAAAAATGCCTTTGAGCTGTCAAGCCTGGGTTCAAATGTTGTCAGCAATAAAGTGCTCTTTCGCACGCAGAGCGAGGCATCAATGCACATCCCATCCGATCATCAAAGGACGCCAAGCAGGATGACCTGTCTGCAGTCACCCTCCGTGGTGCTTTTTCCCACCAAGAGAAGGCGAGCTATCGCCGGCAACATGAACAAATTACAAATTCCTGCCACCTTCAGTCGATCGGCAGGTCAAGCCAGCCGGTTTGTGAAGCACTTGGTGGAAAAACATTATTCGAGGAAATCCCACGAGAAAATGGCAACAAATAGTTTGACCCGGTAAAGAAGTTGGTGAGAGGACAAGAAGACATCAAAGGACCAAATTAACATGAAGGCTTTAATGCCATCATTCATTTTCAGCATTGGGGGATGAATACAGTTGTGTTGTCACTCAAAATGTCACCACCATAGGATTCGCCAGTTCCTCCTGAAATTGCATTCGTCTGGTAATCCAAAATTTGTCACCTCCCCTCAGCAATGTGATCATTAATAACAAAGTTAATGAACCAAGCTACAAATGTGACTGATAATGAGCCAATTAGAGAAAATGCGGAAAAAAGAACAACTTTAAAATGGACAAACACCATCTGAGCAGAAGAGCAATTTTGAAATCCCGTCTTCTGGCTTGAGTTGGTGGACGCTAAAGATCTCATGGTGTCCTTCGTGAAGAGTAGGTGAGCTATCGCCGGCACCTTGAACGAATTACAAATTCTCACCGTAACCTATAGAGGGCATTGCATATGCGGCACATCCACGTCCCCCTCAGCTAATGATGCTACCCCACAGCCTTGTGCTGCATATGGAAGATGAAGAGAAACAATTTAGAAACAAGGACGAATGTGTCCAAGAGCCACGTCATAAAGGTTTTGTCTTCACCAGAAGAAGAAGAAGAACAACAACAACAACGCGGAGCTCTCTTAGAGCCAGCGTACGCAACGAGACGCGGCGAAAAACAAAAGCGAATGAAATCTTAATTAGAAAATAGGCATGCATGAATAAATGAATAAAGAAATACAAATGAATCAACATGAATGAATAAATTAATTAATTAATACAACGAATGAATGAAAATGATAAACGAACCGGAATGAAGACCACATTGTGACGTGTCGGGTTTTGGAAAGATGCGATGGCCTTTTTGCATTTTCAAGAACTCGTGCTTTTCATGTGTCCTGCTCTTCATGCAATAGAAAATATTCCGACCATGAAACCGAACAAAATTTTTTTTGGCAGGCCACAAGAAAGCGCCTTTTATCCTGTACCGATATGGGAAGCACGACTGATGATGAAGCATAAACTACCGCGTGCAAATTAGACAGGAGACAGGATTCAGAGCGGTTGGATCATTTAAACAAGGACAAACTCAGTTTCTAACCCTGAAACCGAGGACAATGTCCAATTCAAGCCATGGAGCCACAGCAAGTTCTAAACCGTTGTGTACCGTCAGATAGAGGACCGGCAGGTACGGCAGGAGTTTCGCAGCAAAAAATACAAAAAATAAAAATTAAAAAAAAAGCTTCAAACTGGTACCAGGAACTTCCCCTGCATTATGTCAAAAGGCACACGGCAGCCCCTCCCTACGGTGAGGCTCAAGATCCATCACTTCTGGAATTATCGTTAAAATTCCGTCCTGCAGCCCACCACCAGGACAAAGCAGGCAAATGGCCTGCAGGGGGCTCACATTACAGACCAATTGGTGGTGGTGAAGAGAGGCTGCCAAAAGGCCAGTCCAGGCCTCGTCACAAATGCATCAAATAGCAATTCTCAGGTGTTGATGTAAGAGCTTGCTTGAAGCAAGACCAATGGTATTACTAATGGGTGGTGGTGTTCCGAGCCATGTTATCTTCTACACCAAGTTAACCACTATTTTATAATAAAAAATAAATCTCAAAAAACGGTTTCTCGGTGGAGAACCCATGGTCAACTTAATTGAGAGTCTCATGCTGAGTCATGTCCTGCTGTTACCTCGCCAACCAAGTGGACAGAGGTTATGTTTTCACCTGTGTCTGTTTGTCTGTCTCTCTGTGAGCAGGAATATCTCAAAAAATTATGGACTTATTCAGATGAAACTTGGTGGAGAGGTTGGGTGTGCCATATGGATGAATTGACTCGATTTTGGTGAAGATCTGAGATCCAGATATGAGAATTTTTAAGTGAGTCTTCACCATTGAGAGATCGGGCCAAATGTGATATATAGCACGGTATTTCAAAAAAGTTTTGGATGTATTACGACGAAACCTGATGGATGAGAACAAGCCGATTAGATTTTGGTTCAGGTCCGGATCCAGATTCGGCCTATCAGTGGGATATAAAACGTAAACCGTTTAGCCTGGCGGAGGTTTGTGCGCTTCCGAGTGCTGTTCTAGTTTTTCATGTTATTAGTCTGGAGATCATCATGCCAACAAGCCATGTGACCATAGCGGTTAGAGAGCGCTGCCATCAAGTGCTCAGGAACGAAGTATCCTCTCAGCGGACGAGACCATGTGACTGCAATATGCAGAAAAATTTTTAAAATGACGTTTAATCTCAAACACCATCTGCAACAAAGCAGTCACTCGATGCCCCCCTCCTCTTTTGGGAAGACGTGGATGTGATGGGACTCGATCTGTGCCCTGCTGCCTCATCAAGTTAGGGGGTTCGATCCAGTTATATTAATGAGCCTATTATTGTCACAAATAAACAATCAGCAGTATGTTGTCCCGACGAGCCCCCAACGAGGACAAAATCTAGATCGACATATCTGCATTTGTTTGTCTATTTGTGACCAAAGGCCAAAATCTCAGTCTGTAAAGGCTTGAAGACCACACGGACGCCTCCTAGTTTGGAGGTGACGTGTTGTTATAATTTATGTACATGACGTCAGTGTCTTGTCATGGGGTCAGTGTGCTTCTTTGGTTGACATAACAGATTTTTCACATCGGAGGAACCTTCAAAACGGTGAGCCGCTGCACACACAAACGCTTCAGAGGTCAAGTCGAAATAATAGAAAACAAAAGGCCCTTCGTGTGCACCTGACGTTTCGATAAATCCTAGTTGTAGAGGTTTCTCACAAACTACGGTTGAAACTCTCTTGCTTACTGATTTGCATGATAGACAAAAGGCCGGTTTTTATTTTCATTTCTCTCTGACTCTCAGATGACCCACTAGAAATTACATTTTGAGGATGGAGTCGACGAATCTTCACCGTGGTCGATAATACAAGTCTGACAAATTTTGATGGAAAACCCGTTCTTAGTATCTGAGTAATGGGGCCAAATGCTGCAGTCTTGTCAAATTCTACTAAACAGGACTGGTCCGTTGAATCGGTGGTGTGACGGTTCGAGAGTTCGATCCGAGCCTGAGAGGTCGTCCATTCGAACCCCGGCCAAGTCGTACCAAAGACTTCAATAATGGTATGTACCGTTTCCTTGCTTGAGGCTCAGCATTGAAAAATGAAAGAACACGGATAACCAACAATATGTTGGCAAACATTGCACAGGCTTGAATGGCCAAGTGGCTTCCTCCTGTGTTGAAGTCCCTTGAAAGGGAACTCTTTTCATGCACAGAGTGGCTTACAAAGTCCCTGTGCACCCAGTTAGAACAAGTCTGAAGACAATGATGGTTCACGAGCGGTATTTGACGATGTAGATTGTTTCAAAAGTCAAGGATGAGACAATGTGATGATGTTTGACCAAGTTATAAAAATGATCAACATGATGTTGTACGAGTGACAGGTTATTAGCTACAAAATGTCAAAAACCCGGTTTCGTTCAACAACTTTAAAAATTTGACCTTTGCACAACCTTTAAAGGTCACAAAACAATGTTGTTGACATTAAAATAAGGAAACAGGATACGTGTTATAGCTTAATGGAGTTAGTTCGTCGAAAAAGGTCGAAAACCCGGTTCGATTCCCACAACTTTGAAAATTTGACCTTTGTGAATTTTAAAGGTCAAAGGTCAAGGATTATGACCTTTGGTGCAAAACTTCCTCTAGAACATTCCAGGAACAATATAATGTCATATAGGCTATATGGCATTTCACACTCCTCGGATTATCCAGACTTTGATGAAATCAGCGTAAAAACAAACTTGAAGGGGGCGCCACGGGCAAGGTGTTCGAGAGAGAGAAAAATGGTTTCAAGACTTTAGGTGGGGAATGACCTCAAGATTATGCATAAAAAATATTGTCATCCTCGCTCTCAAAGTTTGGGCGGTCGTATGATTTTTATGTCAAAATTAGAAATTTTCTAAGTTCGTGACCTTGTGACAAAAATGAAAAATTGAGCTTCATGGGGCTATGCAGGTGCCATTGGGCTAACCAAATACCAAAAAACCCTGCCAGATTCAACAAACCCCTCGGAGAAGATGCAAATTGAAATCGGCTACCCCCTAAAAACATGTTTTTTGGGCGTAGCTCCACCCATAATGGGCACACCACGCCCATTCTCAGGAAAACACAACTCTATCATGATATAAACCTCCCACTAAAAATGTTATCAGGATCAGATCAAAACCCACAGAGCTATGCTCGGGACAGACAGACACAGACAGACAGACAGACAGACAGACAGACACACAACAATAACGAATATTGTGATCACTTATTTTTTTCGTGAAAATATTTTTTCACTTTTTTCGTGAACCAATTATCTGCATGCTTCCCTCCATTCTCCGCACAAATATGAGTTTTAACCTCGGCAACTGAAGGTGAAGGAGGTTATGTTTCACCCCTTTCTGTGTTTGTTTGTTTGTCTGTGTGCAGGATATCTCAAAAAGTTGTGGACAGAGCCAGATAAAATTCTGTGGACGGGATCGGTGTATGACAAGGATGAACCGCTTAGATTTTGGTGAAGATCCAGATCCGAATATGAGAATTTTTTCAGTAATTCTTCACCATTGAGAGAATGGGCTAAAAATGATATATAGTACGATATCTCAAAAAGTTGTGGACGGATTCGGACAAAACTTGGTGGACAGGTTGGGTATGCGGCAAGGACGAATCGTTTTGATTTTGCAGAAGATCCGAATCCGGATCTGGATACGATAATTATTTAATGTTAAAAGTGATTCCTCACCATTGAGAGATTGGGCCAAAAACGATATAGTACTTTATAGCATGATATTTCAAAAATGTATTGGGCCTGATATGTTTTCGTGGATCAGGCATTGCGTGGTGGAGGTATGTGCTCCACCAAGAGCACTTCCAGTTCTCCGTGTTTTTCTGGACATCTTCTTTCATGTTGAGGGTTGGAGGTCATAAAAGCAACCCCTGACAGCTGTTTTGAGGCCTTTATCTGTCAACAATCAGCTATCCTGCTAAGAATCAGCGATCTTCAGTATCCTGCAACAAGATGGTGCACCGGCACATTATGCTCTCGCAGTTAGAGAATATCTTGATGACAAATTCAGTGGACGATGGAGTGGACGTGGATCTGAGATGGTGTGGCCTCCTTGAAGTTTGCACCAAACATGCGACGACTCGCTTTGGGGGATTGTGAAGGAGGAAATTTCTAATCTCCACCTAACAACAGTTGAAGACCTCAAAATAGCTGTCAGAGGCTGCTTTTATGACCTCCAAGCCTCAACATTGAAGATGTCCAGAAGGCCATGGAAAAAAATTCAAATTTGTGCGGAGAATGGAGGGAAGCATGCAGATAAATTCTAACGATGTGCACAGGGACTTTGTGGACACACCGTTCAGGAAGACGAGCTGTTCGGTTTAAAAAAAAAATCCTTATAGGTGGTATTACTTTTCAAATACATTTCCCTCAACATGGAGAGTTTTGTCCTGACTCTCCAAAAAATGGAAATTATACAGGGGGTTGAGGCAAGGTGGGGGGGTGAAGTGACGGCTACATGGACAGATGACAGAACTTCAAAGAAAAGGCCAATGTGGGGAACACAGTCATCTTGATAGTGTTTGATGGGACCTGCTTTCATCAGCGAGCCACACGCCATCCCTATATTTGGCTCCTCTCTCATCCACTGGACTTTACGTGTACCTCAGCTAGAAAGATAATTATCATGAATAATGACAGCTTGCTGTCTAAGCTCTCTCCTTTTTTTTTTTTAAACCAAGCCAGCTCGGTATGTTTATATGTTGGTTAAAAGTCCATGGAGTCTAACTTTATGGGAAGGAGCGAGGGAGGGAACCACGCTGGTCGAATTTCAGGATCAATGCGAATGGCGGGAGGAATTAAAAAGATGTTTTGCCGTGTGCTCACGAGAAAGTGTGTCGAAAATTGTGCCAATGTTGCACACGATACCAACGTCTGGATGGATTGTAACCACTTTATTAATTAATGAAAAGGAACAAATCCTGAGCTTACCGGCACCTACAATGACCAATTTATTATGGCATTCTTCCAAAAGTTGAAAGCAATTCCTCGAGTGGCCTATAGGAGATAATGAAGTTGAAATAGAATCCAGAAAATAAAATTTTTTTTTTTTTTTTTTTTAAAATACCAGATTTCCCTTCACATTGAGCTTGAAGAACCATTCGATGTACGTACGGTACACAATCTTCCTTGACTCAACGTCAAGCACCTACTCGGCCAAAACGGTGACGTTCTACAACGC
>NC_140968.1:35981196-36001196 GCF_056783735.1 Eptatretus burgeri
ACAGGGCTGAAAATATAACCTCCATCAACCTTCGGTGGTAGAGGTAACTATTGCTCTTTCGATGTCTGTTTAAAAAAAAGAAAAAGGAAACGAACAGAATGAAGGAAAGTAAAACAGGAATCGGAATGAATCATTTGTTCTAAGCCCGAGAGTGCACGACGCTCCGCAACAGGTGCCAGGCCTTTCATACACTTGCCAAATCTTACACTTCGATTCGCTTATTCAAAGGTATTTCAATGTGTAGGACAACAATAAATCTTTACCTTCAACCACGTTATTGTTAAAAAGACGTGCTTCACCGAACAGATCGATTTGCATCACTTTGTGAATAATTTATCCGTTTTATGGAGCAACGTTGATTCATTGATGTATCGAAGGTCTTGGCTTGTGGACGAATGAGAAGATTGGTTGATGGCATTGCTTTTAACTTCATACTTATTAAAAAATATATACATTACACAGAATTTACAACGGGCTGAAGGTGAAAGAAGTCATCGATATTCAGCGAATATTAATTTATTCAGTTTTTTTTATTTTTATTTTTGAAGTGAATCTATTGTTGATGCATCAAACTGCTTTGACAAGACCGAGCAATCACGATTGGAATGAGCACAAACTACACGAGAGCGGTAATACCGTTTTCTCCACCACGAGAAGGGGCGGCGAGTGGCACTGGGTGCGAGTGGCACTGGGTGCGAGTGTAAAGAGTTCAACTCGTTTTGCACGGACACACCGAACCACTCAATGGCTTTTCACATTTGTACTGCACGTCGTCACAATTTAGAAAACATTGACCATTTCCGTGGAATTCACAACACTTTGTTGTTATCCTCCTCTTCCTTTTATAAGGAGTGAGGTCCGATGGCACCAAGGTTCTGCCCTTCTGATACCCCTCCACCTCCCTCTCTATCCTCAACCAACTCTCTCCACTCTCCAACTACCCCCACCTCATCGATACCCCTCCTCACACAATCCTCCCATCACAACCGTGGTCCCATCTCTTTTCCTCCTACTTTCCTCCCTCAACCTATCCACTCTCTTTGCCATTCTCTCTTCCCCCATCTGCACCAAGTGTTCAGCCCATCTCAGCCGGCATTCCGCCAAGCTCCCTATCAAGGTCATCTGCACATCAATCTCCTCCCCCAATTCATCCACCCTCTTCACTCCTGCAATCCTCCTATCCTCACAAACCTGCAGCCTCTATTGTGCTTGTTCGTTCTCTCTCGTCTCTCTCGTCTCTCTCTCGACACATGACACATGACATCAAAACCTTCCGTTTAAATTTCCTTGATATCTCTGTCTGCCATTGCTCCCTCCAACCTCCTCCACACTGCATCTCCCACTCTTCACTTCCTGCATCTCCCACTCACTCTCCACCACAACAGCCAGATTGTCTGCAAACAACATACTACCCCTCAAGCTCACCTTCCTGCTTACCAGCTCAATCACCATGATAAACAGGAGTGGGCTTCTCTGCCTCAAACCAATGTTCACGCTGAACTCCTCCAACATCCAAGGACCAACCAAAACTCTTCCTTTTGGTCCTTTGTGAAACCCCTCCACCAACCTAACTTCTGCTTCCGGCACTCACGTACATCCCAGTGTCACCACGACCATTACATTTTTATCATTTCAAACACAAGGTTTTTATAATACTTTATGAATCAAATTGAAAACAATAAAGCATAAAAGAAAAAAAAAACTAGAATGACTATCTTCGACAGCGCAACATCGCCAGATATGCCACTGCCCACAATATTCCATCATTATGAAACTTGTACCAAGTTAGATTTAAATCCCTGAACCCAGATTCAAGATATTAAATAATTCTGGCTGCCAGACCATGCATCGAAACAGGTTGAAATTTAAAACATAACTTCCCCATCACTACTTGATCATAAGTGTGAAATTTCACGTCGATTGATGAAGCGGTTGAAGAGAAAGAATTTCTTTATGATTTTCGTTCAGTCCAATACAGCTGCCAGACCATGTGACCTATTAATTATAATTATTGATGAACATGGTGGTGTCCCCAAGGCTTTGGGAACATACGAGTGGAGTTTCCACACGATCTATTCAGCCGTTTCGGAGAAGACGATTCCCACCACCCCTCCCCCCCTCCCCCCATTACAATTTATCCCTCGATGGCCTTCAAAATTTTTCATACTGATTGGATAAAGTGTTCAACATATGTAATTATGACGGCACAATAAAGCCACCTATGACATCAAAAATAAAAAAAATAAAAAACAAGTAGTGCCAGGCACAACAAATCCCACCCATTTAAGGCATAAATTTATTTTGGGGATCAAATTTAAATTTGAACCATGTTTTAGTTTTAATGGAAAATTTGTAATTTTGACCGATGACCATGACCCCCAAAACTTCGGACCCTACCGATCTTCACAAATATGCATTTTTCACTTTAGGAATGGGTAGGATTATCAGTGACAAATAGAATAAGGTTCACGATAAGCTTAGTTTGAAGTAAATCAGATCATTTTTGACGAAGTTATGAGCGAAAAACGATTTTGATATTTTCATGACCTTGACCTTTGATCCAATTGGACCCAAAAGTTAATGGGGTCATCCAAGGTTCATTGCCCACCTGTGGATTAAATTTGATAGCGTTTTCTAAAGCCGTTTTGCCGTAAAGTTGCTAACAGACAGACAGACAAACAAATAAACCAATGTCACCCGCAGGGTGACCCGTATCTTGCCAAAAGGTGACCACGTGTGACTTCTTTAAGGTCACACTGAGGTGAACAGAGCTGCTATCCACCAGGAGCGACTCCTTGAGGAATATCTGCCTACGAGAGATTCCGATGAGAATCGTTCTACAGAGTAACCATGAAAAATATGCTTTTGCCTCATAACGTCACCAAATGACGTCATAATGTCTCAAGCTTGACATATCTAGAAAGCACTCATCGAGGTGTTCAATTTGAGGTACTATACGATATGGTTCCTAAAACTTGAAAATTTGACCTTGGGGTCAAATATGTTTGACCTGAGGCGCTAACCATGAAGGTCAAGGCCAATCGCCACCAAAAATTAATCAGCTGAGCGCCAGACCATGAACTATATTCCCATGAAGTTTGAAGACGATCCGATTAAAATTACTCAAAAAATAAGGGTTTCGTCGACTCCCCTGATTTGCGACAAAGTGACCTTGACCTTTGACCTTCAAAATTTTATGTGCTGAAAGGGACTTCATATAGGCCTCTGATTGGCGAAGTTACAAAAATTTCCAATGATAACTGTGCTCTGCAGTGTGATTTATACGTGATTACAGACCAAAAATACAAAAAAAAACATATGAAGGTCAAGGCCAATCGCCACCAAAAATTAATCAGCTGAGCGCCAGACCATGAACTATAGTCCCATGAAGTTTGAAGACGATCTGATCAAAATTACTCAAAAAAATAAGGGTTTCGTCGACTCCCCTGATTTGCGACAAAGTGACCTTGACCTTTGACCTTCAAAATTTTGTGCACTGAAAGTGACCTCTATAGGCCTCTGATATGCGAAGTTACAAAAATTTCCAATGGTAACTGTGCTCTGCAGAATTTTTTATACGCGATTACATACAAACAAATAAACAAACAAACAAAAAAAACATACAAGCTGACTAACATATCTTGCAAAAACTTCGTTTTGGCAAGATAACAAAGACAAACAAACCAGACGATTACAATATCCCGCTCCCTCCCTCCCGGGGGGGGGGGGGGATAATAAAAATGAAAATCGCACATTCACCATGAGGAGGGAGTACTTGCTATGTGCCAAGGTTAATTTTTTTCTCATGGAGCAGTTTCGGAGATGGAGGTCCAAAGTTTTTCAATTTTTCCAACATGTCTGCCACACTTGACCTATGACATCATAATTATCATTGAAACATTCTACACGAGTAGTCGCACCTATGGTGAAAATTTTGTGTCAATCGGTTCGGCGGTTGTGGAGAAAACAGAGAAAATGGACAGACAACCTGAAAATAATTCCTCCGGTGACTTCGTCAGCAGACGCATAACAATCGGCGAGGAACGAGCCGAGTGAGAATACTGGGATATCCGTATGTCAATCATGCACATATATCCAAGTGGATAGTAACAATGGAGCGATTTACTCGATCCACATAACTTCATCCAGCAAGCCAAAGAACGGCCATTGTGCCTGAACGTGGTTCACAAAGCAAGAATATCGATCACAGATTCGTTACTCGTCCTATTAAAAACTCAACTGCAACATACGTGGTTTCGCTTTTATATACAATATGGCTACCAATTTCCATAAACAGAAACTTTTTTTATTTTTTTAATACATTAGACATCCTCTTTAATAAACTCATGGTCTCAATTCATTCACTATTCAGACCATGGTGGAAGTCTGTCTCTGGCCTGGATGGGACCAAATATAGTACAGTAAGTCCTTGCTAACCTGAAGTTCGCATATCGTAGTTTCGATTATTCGTAATTTAGTTTTAATGACCAATTTTTCAATTATCGCAAACATTTTATGCCTATCGTAATGTCATTGCAAGGAAAAACGCAAAAAAAAGTTTCAAACTGCCTGCAAAAAACAACAATCACACAGGATGCGCATAAACACACTTTCACTTTACTGCGCATGTACTGTATGCTGTACTGTACGTATTCTCTTCACGCTCGCCTGCATACCTTCCAGTATGAATCCCAAGCGACCCGCAAGTCTTTTGCCGAGCACACCTCGTTTCAAGAGACAACGAAAGGCTGTCACATTGAAGGTGAAATTGGATATAATTAAAAGACATGAACGAGGTGAAGGGACAACGGAAATCGGCCGCGCGCAGCAATCGCTGCATCGACTGTACATTCGATCGTTCAAAGTTCTGCAAAGATAAAGAAAATATCACAGATTGCGACCAGTTCGAGTGCAACGACACTAACGAGAATGAGGGATGGTGCCATGCACAACATGGAGCGTTTATTATGTGTGTGGATAGAAGATCAAACTAAACGTCGCTTGCCTTTATATCTTGCTGTGATACAAAAAAAAGAGCGTCGTTTGTTAGGGCATTGACCCACGATTACGTGATCAATTACTTCTCCAATCATGTTGAGAAGTACTCCAAGGAGAACAACTATGAACAACAAATCTTTGCTGCTTGTAGACAATGCTCCTGCCCATCCTCAGCAAATGGAAGACTGGTGTGAAAACGTGCAGGTAGTATTTTTACCACCAAATACTACCTCACTTTTACAGCCTATGGATCAGGGAGTTATTGCTGCTTTTAAAGCCTATTATGTTAAACATACCATGCTGCAGCTTATCAAAAAAACTGATGAGGACAAGCTATCAATCAAGGAGTTTTGGCGAACATACAACATAAAAATGGCCTTGGAAAACATTGAGGATTCATGGGCGGAGGCGAGTGCCTCCACAAAGAACGCTGCGTGAAAGAAAGTGTGGCCCGAGTGTGTCCACAATTTCACGGGGTTTGCTGATGTTCCGTTGATTACAAGTCAAATTGTAGACCTGGAGCAGGAGGTTGGTTTGAAGAGGTTGACGAAGAGGACGTGGATGACTTACTGGAGTCTCATGCAGAACCCTTAAGCAATGAAGATCTTATGGAGTTGGAACAGCAGTGGGCTCTTGAGGAAGAAGAAGATGCTGTGACACCTTCATCCGAGCATCTCACCATGAAAAACCTCAGCCAAATCCTCAGCTCGTTTGAAAGTGCCATAGAATTTGTTATCGAGCAAGATCCAAATCTTAAAAGGAGCACTGATTTTAGCTGTGTTGTTTATGATGCCCTTTTGTTGCTACAAGGAACGTTATGCAGCAAAGAAAAAGAAAGCCATCCAGCCCACTCTCCATGCATTTTTCAAGCCAAAAGATGCAGCACCAACTCCATCCACCATCCAGGATGCTCCTTCAACCAGCTGCCAAGAGACCGTTCCCGCTGGTGAAGAAAGTGACAGCACAGTGTCAAGTGAAGAGGGGGACGATTCTGCCACTCCGCAAGTGTGACTTGTCCACCGCAATCAACTCCGTTCCTCCAGCCTCGGGGTAAGTCGCCACGACTCGAGGAGTGCGTTTTGTTTATGTCCAAAAAATTCCGAGCCAAAAACACATCCCCCCTTTAACACATTGGTTTCTATGGGAAAATATGTTTTGTTTAACACAGTTTCGCTTATCATAAGGTTTTCCAGGAACGCAACCCTTGCGAAAAGCGAGGACTTACTGTACTGAAAATGGTAAAAATAAATAAATAAATAAATAAATAAATAAATAAATAAAGACCTTAAATGAAAACCAAGGGGAGAAGAGGTAAATGCCAAAATAAATACGAATGATAAAATTGCATAAACTACTCACATCCAATATATATATTTGATACAAAAGAAAAGTGTGCAAATAATCCACATCCATCTATAATTCCAGCAATCTCTGTGTGTGTGTCTGTCTGTGTGTCTGTGTATGTGTATCTGCGACCGCAGTTTCTCAACAACCACTGGTCCGATCTCATTGAAACTTTCTAGGTATATTGCTGGGGACCTGAGGATGTGCCTTTTCAAGGTTTGATATTAATCGGACAAGTGGTTCCCAAGTTATGGCCATTTATTTACTAAACCAATGACAGGACACGGTGCTTGTCCTTATCGACGTCACGATTGAAGTCACAATTCTTCTTTTTTTTTTTGCATGTATCACGTATTTTTTCTTCTTCTTCTTCATTTGATATGATGTCACAATTGACGCTGGGGACCTGAGTGTGTGCCTTTTCAAGGTTTGATATCATTCTTCTTCATCCGTTTCAGCTGTTTCCCAAGTGTTTCCCAAGTTATGGCCATTTATGATACGGTTGGTCCGATTTAATTGAAACAATACCCCAATTCAGTCGTCGTTTTAGAGAGCGAAGGAACGAAGCTGCGCATCGTGCACGTGCAATTGAATTGGACGAAGCACGAGCTGCTCGCTTGACACACGACGCTACGCACGTGACAAGGTGTCGTGCAGCTGAAACGGATGAAGCATGAGCTGCTCGCTCGGCAGACAACACTGGACGTGAGGCAAGGCGTCGTGCAGAAGAAACGGATAAAGCACGAGCTCAGTGCTGAAACTCAGCCTTCTCTTCCGCAATTGAAGAAAAATTGTTCAGAAAATAATTTATCAAAACATGACAACCATATTTCCAGGGGAGGAACATGTTTGCTGCAGCGTCGATACAGTGGAATCTGAGGGTGATCATTTCTATCCGCCTTAGTTCCTGAACACCCTCTGTCCATCTGGTATGCCGCCACATCGGATCACTCTCAAGGTGGGTATGGTGATCATGCTGCTACGAAACTTCGACCAGAAGAACGGGCACTACAATGGCTCAAGGTACGTCATCAATCAGATCCTTCCAAATCTGTTGGTTGCAACATCTGTGATGGGTGTACGGGCATGCACTACAAAAGCATACTACAAAATCTGTGATGGGTGTTCGGGATTACGCACGTACGGGCACGCACTAGGACATTTGATATTAATCGGACAAATGGTTCCCAAGTTATGGCCATTTATTTACCAAACCAATGACAGGACACGGTGCTATGACGTCACAATTCTTCTTCTTTTTTTTGCACGTACGGCCACGCACGTACGGGCACGTGAGAGTGAAGGGACGGCCTGTGTGGTTGTTGTTTGTGGCATGCGGTTTGAAAGTGTTTTTTTTTTGCACGTACAGCCACGCACATACGGGCACGCACTAGTATCTATAAAATAATACAACGGGGAGTCCTCAAACGGCTTCATACATAGTCACCAAACCACCTCGGCAAAATTAGTCTTGCTCATTGACATAGGAACGGTGGAGGCAATTGTAATCCATCAGTGTGTGTCGGTATGCACATCTACATTAATATATAGGGTGAGTCAAAAGTAGAGCCAGATTTCTGTTTTTTTGGCTGTCAGATTCTTTCTGGGAAGTCATGTTGTTAATAATTGTGTTGCGGATTATTACTTTTTATTTTTGACTTTGTTTTGCAGGTTATTGCTGCGAGTTTGGAAAGTTACTGAATTTGCACCAAATTGAACCATTAAATAATTACATTTCAATGAATCAACGCATTGCGGCCGTGAAACATTACCACAAATGTAATGAACAACCGACGATGGCGGCACGCCGTTTGGCACAGGAATTCGATATTAACCCACCTCAGGGAACAAACATACGATTGATTGTCGAGAAATTTGAAGCAGCAGGGTTGGTAGCCAATGCAAAGAAGTGCGGTCGTCCAAAAACGGCAACGAATTTAGCGAAGGCTGAAGAAGCCATCAGAAGACTGGAACAAAGTCCGCAAAAGTCAACTCGCCATTTATCTGCAGAGTTGGAAGTGAGCCAATCAAGTGTTATCTGTGTCCTTCATCAGAAAAAAATGAAACCTTACACTCCACGTTAACTGTATGCCCTTCATGATGGAGATGACGACCGCAGTCTTCAATTTTGCGAAGAGTTCTTAGCTAAACTTCACGAAGAGGACACAATGCGAGACAACATCTGGTGGTCAGATGAGGCATGTTTTAAGCTTAATAGCACAATTAACAGACACAATTGTGTCTACTGGGCTGCGGATAACCCAAGAGTGACAGTTGAGAAGGAGGTAAATTTACCTGGAGTGACAGTTTGGGCAGCCATATCTCCATTTGGGATAATTGGACCCTTTTTCTTTGAGGGATCTGTCACTGCAGAAATTTACCTGGATATGCTGCAAACCTTCTTTTGGCCAAGGGTACAAGATCAGGACTGTTATTTCCAGCATGATGGAGCTCCACCTCATTATGGACGTTATGTTCGTCAGTGGCTTGATGAAAACTTTCCCAGAAAGTGGATCAGCCGCCGCGGTCCGATCGAGTGGCCGGCACGCTCCCGAGACATTACACCTCCAGATTTCTTTCTTTGGGGGCTCATGAAAGACCTTGTTTATCGTGAAAAGCCTCGTACCATTCAGGAATTGAAGGCTCAAATCACTGCAAAGTTTGAGGAAATTGACATCGAACTCTGCAGATGTGTGTGCCGCTCTGTGCCTGCTCGGCTGCAATTGTGCATCGATCACGAAGGACGGCACTTTGAAAATTGCAAGTAAAACAGCTTGGTACAGTTCCGTAATAATTTATTTTTGAATAAATGGTAAGATAAACATGTCATTCATTTATTTCTACCTTCTTGTACACTGTAATACAAATGGCAAACAAACAATCAACTGACAGAAATCGGACGCGACTTCTGACTCACCCTGTATATTGTTACGAATTCGCGCCCGCCGGCGTGCGGTCGGCCGCTT
The DNA here is from genome assembly GCF_056783735.1 of Eptatretus burgeri. Lineage (NCBI taxonomy): Eukaryota > Metazoa > Chordata > Myxini > Myxiniformes > Myxinidae > Eptatretus > Eptatretus burgeri. The sequence goes on from NC_140968.1 coordinate 35,990,505, forward strand.
TCCACTAATAGCAACCGCGTCGCCCACCATACGGACAATTTAGTCGTGACTTTCCGGAGATAATGCCGGAACCCTGTCACGGGTGGGTCTTCAACCACACCACGACCGTGCCAATTGTCTACCCACGCAAGATAGGGTCACTCGCCGAAGTAGATATATCTAAGTGCCTGCGCGGGCAGTCGACCGGGCGACCGTACCTCGACGTAGGTCGGCTTGGGACACGAACCGCTTAAGCGGTCCGTTCCGTTCTGCGGTGATAACCGAGTGGGTATTATCGCCGACCTCGCCGGATCCAATTTTATTTAACGGCCATTTCAAAACCCAATTAATTATTCCACGATGCAAGATGGCATTTCCAATAGGGGAAAGAAGATGCAACGAACGGGATACATTCGAACCAAGCACACGTATATACAGCCAAAGCAGTCGTGCAATATTCAGGCGAGAAGCAAAAGCAATGCAACCGAATATGATTATTATTTACAGTCACTTATTCAGTTCTGACTTGTCGGACATGGCGCCACCAACATTCACTCAAAAGCAAAGGAATGGCCACCCTCAAAGACGGGAGTGGCAGACAGGGTACGTGGACCTTTATAACACGGGACCTGGAGGACCGAACGGGTCCCGTGAGACCGTGGCAGGTTACCTGCCCCCCCCCTCGGTGGTCGGCGAGTCACGTCGCCCCGTCCCCACGGCAGCTAGTGTGGCCGTGCCTGATCCTGGGCCACTAGCATGGCCGGCGAGCTCCCTCCGGTGCTCCTTGCACGGATGCGCAGGTTCACGCCACCCAGCTGGCAGAGCTGCGCCTTCAGTCCGCGTCTCCGGTGCGTCGCCCGGACTTTCTACCGTCCCACGCCTCCAACGAACAGGTCGCTCCACAGGACCAAGAGCGCATGAACCACAGGACCAAGAGCCAGGAGAGCGATGAACCACCCGACGGCGAAACCACCACACGAAAAAGACCAGACCTCGCGTCTCGTGCGGCCTTGTATAACTCGGGGCTCCGCCCTTCGCCCCTGCCCGTTTTTGGCTCCACCCTCCTTCGAGCCTTTGAGAAGTTTCTCGAAAAGGGGCGTTTCTCAACTCCGACCGCCTCACTCCTCGTATCCACCAATCGCGAGCGAGCCGCCTCGCCCTTCTCGTCACACCAGCCTCGGAGAAAAAAAAGGCGGGAGAAACCCACACGCACCATTGGAGGTTTCTTTTCCTCGTTCTTTTACGCCCGCGTTCTCGGACCCCTTTTGAACGCGGAAAGGGTCGTAGCGTGGTCTGTGGAGGATGGCGTAGTGGCGAAGATGGTTAAATGGTGGTGGTGGTATTGTGGCGATTGTAGCATGGTTGGTGTTGTGGCGTAGTTGTTGTAATGGTGGGCGAGATATGTCAGTTCAAAATAACGATAGAGAAAGAAAAACCTACCTCAAAGGATCACAGCCCTGTGACACGAATAAATCCCATTAAACAACGGTGGAGAAATCTAACTGAACACAGACTTATCGATCTAACTGAACTAAGGACCTTTATGGTGTTCTGCGAATTTCCACAGCCATAACAATATCTTCACTCTCAGATGTCCTATCATCTTTATACCCCAGAGAGGCGCTGTGTTGGTAAATGAGCAGTTTCGTGAACAACACTGTCCAATTCTGTTTACGGCATCTAAACTCCTTTTATTCTCTCCTGTCAAGTCAAAATTAGACTTCTGTCAAAGGGTTCACCATGCTGGATGGTATCACAGCGTTACGGCTGGTAGCTCTTCAACCCCGACCGTCTTGGCATCATAATCTCCATTGATGCAGTTTGTCATTATGTGGCCATTCTATCCCATCAATTGCCATTCCACATCACCTATCCTTGACGGATGTGTCTCCACTGACAGATAAATAAATAAGTCAAACAAAACTGCTGTTGCTAAAAATCCGTTTTCCTCAGCATCCTTTGGAGGACATGATCCAACACTTGAACTTGTAAAGAACATGACGCAGCCTTTAATAAAGTCTCCATGTCAGGGAAACGCTTTCAAAGCGACAAACAGTGCCTTCAGAAAGTATTCACACCCCTCAACTTTAATCACATTTTGTTTTGTTACAGACTGAATTTAAAATGGATTAAATTTAAATTTTTGTCACTGTTCTACACAAAATACTCCGTAATGACAAAGTGAAAACATGTTTTTAGAAATTTTTCTAAGTTAATTAAAAGTGAAAAGCTGAAATGTCTTGCGTCAATAAGTATTCAATCCCCCCCTCCCCTGAGTCAAAACTTTGTAGAAGCGCCTTTAGCAGCGATTGCAGCTTCGAGTCTTCTTTGGTATGTCTATATCAGCTTTGCACATCTGGATTTGGGGATTTTCTCCCATTCTTCCTTGCAGATTTGCTCAAGCTCTGTCAAGTTGGATGGGGAGCGTCGGTGAAGAGCAATCTTCAAGTCTTTCCACAGATTCTCAATGGGATTCAAGTCTGGGCTTTGGCTGGGCCGCTCAAGGACTTTCACATTCTTGCTCTGAAGCCATTCCGGTGTTGTTTTGGCTGTGTGCTTGGGGCTCATTGTCCTGTTGGAATGTAAATCTTCCCTGCAGTCTATGGTCTTTTGCACTCTGAAGCAGGTTCCCCTCAAGGATTTGCCTGCATTTAACTCCATTCATTGTTCCCTCTCTTCTTACAAGTCTCCCAGTCCTTGCCAGTGAAAAGCATCCCCCATCGCATGATGCTGCCACCACCGTGCTTCACGGTAGGGTTGGTGTTCGAGGCATGATGAGCTATGCTCAGTTTCCGCAGGACATAGTGCTTTGCATTTCGGTCAAATAGTTCAATCTTCATCTCATCAAACCACAGAATATTTTGCCTCATGCTCTCAGAGTCTTTCACATGTTTTTTTTGCAAACTCCAGGCATGCTGTCATGTGCCTTTTCTCAGGAGTGGCTTCCATCTGGCCACTCTCCAATAAAGCCTACATTTGTGAAGTGCTGTGGAGACTGTTGTCCTGGCAGGTTCTCCCTTCTCAGCCAAGAAACTCTGTAGTTCTGTCAAAGTGGTCATTGATTTCTTGGTCACCTCCCTGACTAAGGTCCGTCTTGGCTGGTTGCTCAGTTTAGTCAGACAGCCAACTCTAGGAAGAGTCTCGGTAGTTCCGTATTCTTTCCATTTCCTAATGATGGAGCACACTGTGCTCTTCGGATCTTTCAATACTTTATAAGTTTTTTTTATACCTTTCCCCAGATCTATGCCTCCTCACAATTCTATCTTGGAGTTATACAGACAGTTCCTTGGACTTCATGGTGGAGTTTCTACTCTGACATGCATCGTCAACTGTGGGACCTTGTATAGAAAGGTGTGTTTCTTTCTAAATCATGTCCAATCTGTTGAATTAACCACAGGTGTCCTCCAATCAAGATGTCGAGACATCTCCAGGATGATCAAAGGAAACTGGATGCACCTGAGCTCAATTTGGAGTGTCATAGCAAAGGGGTTGAATACCTATCGACTAAAGACATTTCAGCTTTTCTTTTTAATTAATTTGTAAAAATCTCTAAAAAAAAACAATTAAAAAAATTCACTTTGTCATTATGGGGTATTTTGTGCAGATCGGTTTAAAAAAAAAAATTCTCAGTTTAATCCATTTGAAATTCAGGCTGAAACACAACAAAATGTGAAAAACTCGAGGGGTGTGAATACTTTCTCAAGTCACTGTAACTGCCCAACGCATCAGCATTTGAAGGGAAAAAGAGGGGTGGGCGGGATCATGCCTGTCAATCAGCCTGGTTGGGGCGGGAGCCATGGTAACAATTGCACTAGGGCCAATCACACCTCAATGGGTGTAGTTATCAGCATAATATTAAGTACAGTCCCACAACTGTTGCTGGACAAACCACAATTATAGCGAACGCAGTGAGCTTCATACTCAACGCGTGCACGTGAGAGAATAGGAAACAACAACAACACAATACCCCTGGTTCTTTGGAATCCATGTCGTTGGATATGACCTTTTGCTTCCGGTTGTTGTTAAACGCTGTGCGGTGTATAAATACGATTGGGTTTTATTTCTATCTTGTGAATATTACTTAACGCGTGCACATGAGAGAATAGGAAACAACAAAAACAACACAATACCCTGGCAATTGTGAATCCGTGTCGTTGCCTATGACCATTTTGCTTCCGGTTTTTGTCATGGGGAATGATGCATGCCGGGAGATCATGACCGGAAGTGCTTATTTATTCAATTATTTTTTTCCCCCAAAGTTAATTTTATACTTCCGAAAGTGTTTATTTTGTATTTAACATTACCGGGAGTGATTTTGAAACTCTTTCCGAAACTTTTAATTTATTTTATTCTTGACTAGAAGTGATCGTTTATTTTTTTATTCAATTATTTTTTCCCAAAGTTAATTTTAATAAAGATATCTCCCGCATCATCAAAAAATATTTTTTTAATCGCGATTTACATTATTTGTTCGCTGATCCCGAATCCAGGCCGAATTAACCGGAAATTGCGTCAAAATCATCAGCTGTGCGGCGCTTACACGTACCACGGTATAGTTGGCAAGTATACAGTTGTGAACAAGTTTTATGTAAAGTCAGAAGCGAATGTAAGAAGAATTCTACATTCGCTTCTAGGCTTTGCCTATTCCATATTACCTCTATTTACAATTGAAAAACACGATGAAGCCAGGTTGACCCAAGTGAGTACGTCTATTAATTATGCACTGTACTCGACATCAACTTTTTAATGACATAGTATTGGACTGCAAGTACATCTATTAATTACATATTATCACACCGTGACTATGTCGAGACTCAAGACCTTTCAATTCCAGATCCTGAAACCTTTCAGACCATTCATTTGCAATCAATGACCTTTCATTTATAATATAATGCACAAACTCCACCCACCCAGAGGGTGAGTAAACTGCTAGTAATCGAATAAATACGATAATTATCACAGGTGAGATGTCGTACATGCACAGAGTGTCGGAACTTTCTTCCATCCGTAAAGCACCCATACAGCCATGCCGCTTGGAGTCTACTTGTTGTCATCGAAGTATGACAGACATCAAATAAAGTTGGTGAGTAAAAATGCTTAAAAATATATTTCTTAAGTCTGGAAGCAAGTAATAAAAACGTTTTTTTTTTTTAAAATGTAAAAGAATGTGGGGATAGTGTACCAAAAATATGCAAATAATGGCAACAATAAATTATCATGTGAAGCCATCCCTACATCTTTCTTTGAATAATGGTTGTGCCTGCAAATGACACCATGTAGTACAGTACATCTCTCTTGATTTGTTTAGGTTAATCATATGTGAAAATGTGCGGATGTGAATGTGTTTTTCAAGCAAATAAAATTTTGAAATTGTTGCGTTATTGGGCAACCCCACAAATCATTAAGTGTTGAGCACTGTCATAGGTCAGTACAGCATTTTGCAAATTAATACAGATTTGTGTTTGTGTTGTCCAAGTTTTTACTTTTTTTAATGGTGTAATGTCTTCAAAAGAGTTTGTCAGATGACTACACACAAATACCTGAGCAATTCAAACTATTGATTGACTATCCATTCAAAGATGCATGTTGTAGGAAAGAATAATAAAGCCACTTACAGGATGAGGGATGATGACTATGGGGTTACAAAAAGTACTCACAATTACACACACTAGTGGCGTTAAAGTAAAAAACAAAAACACACACACACACACACGTTGAAAGAAAAATTTCCTCACCTGTGCATTTTCACAATGCTCGTGGCCGTCACCAGTATTATCATCAGCATCCTCACTACCATAACCATCCTTTCTTCCCTCATCCACTTCATCATCACTGCTTCCAGAATCCTCAAGGCCTAAACAACAGCAAAAAAAGCCAGCTTTAAGTCTCCAAAAGCAATTAATATCGCAAGTTTTGAAAATGTTTTGTCATCGTCATTGTCGTTCACTGACTCATCTGGATGTATCAGGGGTGTCAAGATCGGTCATGATCATTTCTCCGTTAGGCATTAGGAAATGTTACATCAACACAATACACAAGAGACTGACTTTCCAGTTAAAATGTAAAATAAATAAATAAAAGATACAAACCAGTGAGAATCGTTTAGCAATACAAGTCCCCTACCAATGTGATACTTTCCAAGTCCAAAAAGGCATAACTCTGAAAAACTGACGAAAAGCCCTGAAACGTGAACTTGTTCTGCAACTTATCATCACTAGATGGTATTCATAGAACACTTACCCGGTGCAGTCTTGAGGAGTTGATGTGAGCCAACTCTTCTGGCAGCAAATTTGCAATAAAAAAAAATAAATTGAAATCAAATGGAAGACCAAATAAAATAGGTACTGCATTGGAGTTACAGAAGGAACCCGAACAAGCGAAAAGCAAAGATCAAGTCATCAGGAGGTACCTGGATAGGATTCAGGTTTCACCTGCTACTTTTCTATCCTCAAACCCATCCAGGCACAGCCAAGTGAGCCTTATTCAGAAAAAAGAAAAAAGAAAAGAAAAGGAAAAATAAAAATAAAAAGAATCCAGATTCAAATACATTTAAATAATTCTGACTGCCAGACCATTTGCCCGATCAGGTTGAAATTTGAAACATATATATTCCCAATCACTAACAGATCATAATTTTGAAGTTTCACGTCGATTGATGCAGCGGTTAAAGATAATTATTAAAATATTTTCCTTCAATCCAATATGGCTTCCAAACCATGTGACCTATCAATTATTCATGGGATATCCTGATATCCCCAAGGCTTGTGGAACATGTGTGTGAAGTTTCCCATCGATCTGTCGAGCTGTTCTGCAGAAGATATTTAATGGTTTTTGGGGTAAATACAATATGGCTCCCAAACCATGTGACCAATGACATCATAGGTGGGGAACTTTTTGTTCCTCATGGATAGGCTGTCATACCTGTAAAGTTTCTCCTTGATCTGTTCTACTGTTCTGGAGAAGAGGATTTGTTAAAGTTTAAAATTATGTACGTGTGTGTGTGTGTATAATATATTTACATGGCTGATGAACCATGTGGCCGATGACATCACAAGTTTGTTTCTTTTCTGTTGACCAATTTATCCCTAGAAATGGGGAAATCTAACTCCAATGGTATACCTGTGTGCTCAACATGATCTTGTGATCACAAAAACCATTTTCCACCAAAAAACCTGTCTCAAGACATCTTGGCAACATCCAAGATCAAAGCACTGGCACTTAACAGATTATGTGATCGTCAGGTTCTGGGATTGAAAAGACGTGCGCATAGTTACGGACGACGAATGCTGGGCAGATTGTCAACTCATTCACTCGGTATTTGCTTTTCAGGCAGCTTCCAAAAGGAACCAACAGCTGTGACAAGTACCAAGAAAGTTTGAGGTTTCCGGCCTGTCAAAAGATGTTAAGGTCATGGAATTTCAAGAACAAATCAATTGGAGATTTCAGGGATTGACAGTCATACTATCAAACAGCGCACAAGCTGACCAGGAGTCATTGAAATCCATAATCCCATTCAAATGCCACAAAACACCCGGACCCACCACTAAAAGACACCAAGACTGGTTTGATGAGAACCATACAGAAATATGCAGGCTCATTGGTTACAAATGGAAAGTATCCCAAACCCGACAACAGGGCCCAAGCTCAAAAGAAAAGGAGTTCGCTCATTAGACAGCGAGAGCTGAAGTTCAAAGAAAAACAAATGGTGGACAGAGAAGACTGAAGAAATTAAACTTCTTGCTGATAAGCATGATATCCGTGCCTTCTTCAAGGCAACCAGGAGATATGTGGATCGTTAACACACGGACCAACACCAATTAGATCCAAGGATGGCAATACTTTCCTTAAAGACACTGACAGTGTCAATGCCCGTTAGAAAGAGCACTTTGCAGAGCTATTCAATCAGAGCAACACGGTGGACATGCTCCTACGAGAGCACTGGAGAACCTACCATGTTGCTCCGGTGGACATGCTCCTACTGAAGCGTACAATCAAAAGTGAGCTAGACGGTGAACCAACACTCAACGCGGTGATAATTGCTGCCAACCAGGTGAAAAACAACAAAGCTCCTGGTTCTGACAACATTCCCACGGAAGCACTGAGGTATGGAGGAGACGTGCTGATCTCCAAGATGCATGACCTATTTGTGAAGTTCTGGCAGAATGAAGAACTCCCAAATAATCGTAGAGATGCCATGATAATCGCAGTCTTTGAGAAAGCAGGTAAATCGAACTGTTGCAACTACATGGGCATAGCGATGCTCTCAACTGTGATATTTCTCAATTGTCTCTCGCCAATTGCTGAGGAAGTCCTTCCTGAGTATTAGTGCTGTTTCCGACACGCTAGAGGAACAATCGACATCATCTTCACAATCCGCCAACTTCAGGAAAAGAGCAGACAGTGGAACACCTCTTTGTACATGGCTTTCTTCGACCACAGAAAAGCTTTCGACTCGGTGAATCGAACTGCCCTTTGGAAGGTGTTACAGTGATATGGCTGCACAGCTAAGTTTACAAACATCATTTGTCTCCTACATGACTATGTCAGCAACACTACGATCACACAGCTCCACTGCAGACCCCTTTTCTGTCAAAATAGGTGTCAAACAGGGATGAGTCATTACTACAACACTATGTTCAATCTTCGTTGCAGCAATGCTGGAATTCACGGCTCATAGACTCCGTTCAGGTGTTGTGGTAACAGATCGCACTGAGGTTAGACTCTTCAACCTCAGCAAGCTACAGACGAAGACAAAGACAACAACCACCCCTGTCATAGAACTTCAGTATACCAATGATGCACAAGTTAGTGCTCACGAGGAGAAGAATTACAGGATTGTGGATGTGTTCACAGAGGCCTACGAGAGCATGGGGTTCACGTTGAACACCAAAAAGACTAAAGTCCTCAACCAACCCACACCAAACATATTGAATCAAACACCTTCAATTGAGATTCGCAGTGAAGCATTGGAAAAATGTCCGGCACTTCACATACCTCGGAAGATATTTATCCCAAAAAGCTGACATTGATGAAGAAGTACACCATCGGATACAATGTACTTGTTCGGTCTATGGCAAATTGCATATACGCTGTTTTCAAAAACCGTGATGTTAGACCTGACTTTAAGCTTCATGTCTATCGGGCAGTGATTCTCCCCATGCTTCTTTTTGGTGCCGAAGCTTGGACAACCTATAAACCTCATATCAAGGCCCTATAACAATTTCATCAACATTGTCTGAGAAGGATCCTGTGAATCAAGTGGGAGAATAAAAGAACAAACATGAGCATCCTTGCAAGACATGGACATGCATGTAGATATTGGCCATGATAATGTCATATCAGCTCAGACGGACGGGACATTTCGCCAGAATGCCCGATACACGGCTACCTAAACAGGTGCTCCACTGGGATCTACACCGGGGAGCCCGCTCGCATGGGGGCCAGAGGAAGCATTTCAAAGATAACCTAAAAGCCACAATGAAGGTCTGTGCCATTAACATTGGCACATGGGAAGTGGATGCGCAATAGTGTTCAAAATGGCGATCTATCGTCCAAAGTGGAGTTAAGACCTTCTGTCGAGAGAGCACGGAAAGAGAGATGTAGAGAGGGGGCAGCTGCTCATGACAATAATCCACCACCACCTCTGCTCGCAGACAACAGATTCCTCAGTGTGGGAGAACCTGCAAGACTAAGATTGGGCGTACAAGCCATCCGCAAGCCCATGGACAACACCACCACCCGCCTCCACAAAGAAGAGCCATCCTCGAGACGAGCAATTGCCAATGATCGATGATTAAGAGTTAGGAGTTATGAGCATGACTCAATGGGCTTGCAATAATTTTATGGATAAAATTATTAAACTGGCTTGAGCTCAAACTATCACCCCAATTAAGTGAACTATCCCAACCCAGATATAAAATGTCATCCTAGTGTTGACGTCTACGCACCATCTATCACGTGACTGTTAAGCCGGGTGTCATGTCTACTCGCATTATTTGGTGGACATTGAAGGTTGCACAATGTCCATCGCGAAGAGTAGGCGAGCCATCACCGACACCATGAACAAATTACAAATTCATTCTCTAACCAACAGAGGGCACTGTATCAACACCACAGCCACTCTACAAGCATCGATGCAAGCCAGCAACAATGTGGTTGACATGGAAATCATGATAACAATATTCTTTACAACAAGCTTCACACTTGTCTGAAAATTTGGAAAAAAAATCACTTGTTTTGTCAATGACGACAAAAAAGTTCAATTATTGTTTCGATCCATTTTGTAAATGGTGGACTTAAGACAGAGCAAGACAAGACCGAACCACTTTGTTCAATGGATTGAAGAGAAATAAAGCTTCACTTCTTCTCATTATATTAATATCGGCCATTACACAGCTCTCGATATACAGGATCCGCCAAAAGTCATGACTGTATTTGCATTGTAAATTGTGCTGAAGGCAATGTGTACGAACCGTTTGTTTTTTCTGTTGCAGGTTAATCTTAAGGGTTGAATTTACCATGGATAAGTGGACACTTCAGCAGAGGACACCAATTGGGGAGCTGTACTTCCGAAACGGTTTCAGTATTGTGAGAATAGCACCAACAGACAAAGCCATAAGGAGATGGGCGACAGCATTCTGACAGTATGGTTCAATAGCAGATGCAAAAAAAGTCAGGTCGTCCGAGGTCAGTGAGAACCGCAACAAACATTGT
>NC_140968.1:36006196-36066196 GCF_056783735.1 Eptatretus burgeri
CACACACACCCACTCAAACACACACACACACACACACACACACACACACACACACACACACACGTACTCAAACACACACACACACACACGTACTCAAACACACACACACACACACACACACACGTACTCAAACACACACACACACGTACTCAAACACACACACACACACGTACTCAAACACACACACACACACGTACTCAAACACACACACACACACAGACGTACACACACACACGTACTCAAAGACGTACACACACACACACGTACTCAAACACACACACACACACGTACTCAAACAGACACACACACCCACACACGCACAAACAGACACACACACCCACACACGTACTCAAACACACACACACACACGTACTCAAACACACACACACACACACACACGCACACACGCACACGCACACACACACACACACACACACGTACACAAACACGCACACAAACACACACACACACGTACTCAAACACACACACACACACGTAGTCAAACACACACACACACACGTACTCAAACACACACGTACTCAAACACACACGTACTCAAACACTCAAACACACACACACACACACACACACACACACACACACAAACACACGTACTCAAACACACACACACATGTACTCAAACAGACACACACACACCCACACACGTACACACACACACACACCCACACACGTACACACACACACACACACACCCACACACGTACACACACACACCCACTCAAACAGACACACACACCCACTCAAACAGACACACACACCCACTCAAACAGACACACACACCCACTCAAACAGACACACACTCAAACACACACACACACACACACACGTACTCAAACACACACACACACACACTCAAACAGACACACACACACACACACGTACACACACACACCCACTCAAACAGACACACACACCCACGTACTCAAACACACACCCACACACACGTACTCAAACACACACACACACACGTACTCAAACACACACACACACACACACACGTACTCAAACACACACACACACACACACACACACGTACTCAAACACACACACACATACACACACACGTACTCAAACACACACACACATACACACACACGTACTAACACACACATACGTACTAACACACACACACGTACTAACACACACACACGTACTAACACACACACGCACACGTACTAACACACACACACACATGTACTCAAACAGACACACACACACACACACACACGTACTCAAACACACACACACACACACGTACTCAAACACACACACACACACACACACGTACTCAAACACACACACACACACACACACACACGTACTCAAACACACACACACACACGTACTCAAACACACACACACACACACGTACTCAAACACACACACACACACACACACACACACACACACACACACACACACACACACACACACACACACGTACTCAAACACACACACGTACTCAAACAGACACACACACCCACGTACTCAAACAAACACACACACCCACACACGTACACACACACGTACACACACACACCCACTCAAACAGACACACACTCCCACACACGTACACACACACGTACACACACACACGTACTCATACAGACCCACACACGTACACACACACGTACACACACACGTACTCAAACAGACACACACACCCACACCCGTACACACAGCCACACGTACTCAAACACACACACCCACACATACACAAACACACACGTAGTCAAACAAACACACACACACACACACACACACACACACACACGTACACAAACACACACACCCACTCAAACAGACACACACACCCACACACTCAAACACACGTACACACACACACACGTACTCAAACAGACACACACACCCACACACGTACACACACACACACGTACTCAAACACACACACACACACACACACACACACACACACACGTACTCAAACAAACACACACACCCACACACGTACACACACACGTACACACACACACCCACTCAAACAGACACACACACCCACACACTCAAACACACGTACACACACACACACGTACTCAAACAGACACACACACCCACACACGTACACACAGCCACACGTACTCAAACACACACACCCACACATACACAAACACACACGTAGTCAAACAAACACACAATTTTCCTCACCTCATCTCCAGCCTCTGAGGATCGAATGTTCCGCTTGCGCGTTGTTGTGCTCGACTGGGAATCTTTTCGCACGTGTGCCGCCATCACTCTCATCACTCTCCTTCCTTGATGTAAATGTAAAGGCATTTCCAGAGTCTCAACACGACAAACGAGTTCAAACTAGTAACACCAAACAAATACTCACTTAATTTATAAAACTTCACGGAGACGAACAAATGGAAATTTGGCGTCGGCGAAATTATTTTTGACACTGCTACGAACTATCCCGACATGGCCCTTTTGTACTGCACAAATCTTTCAAAACGTGTTCCGAGTCATCCACGACCTCAAGTTTCGCCGCATCTGTTTACTATGTTCTCACAGAAGGGAATATAATATGTTCGTGTCATCAATTGTGTGTACTGTTCCTTGTTCGGGGACGATGGAGCAATTTCCACACTGCTGCTTTATTTTTGAAGTCGTCGGTCTTTCTGTAAGTCCTATCGTGGTCACGATCGCGTCACCAGGACCTGCAGCCGAAACCGAACCTGGAAGGTGCTGGGAAGATGATGACCACATGACCTTGACCTTTAACTTGGAAGGGTATGAAATGATGATGATGATGATGTATATTGAGCAGGAATGTACCTTCCTCGAATCTGTGCTATCCCGAGAGGGCAATCATGTTCTGATCAGATAAACCTGTCAAGTTGTGGTGTCTATAATTAGGTCATGACCTTAAAATTAGGTCAAGGTCAAAATTATGTCACTCCCACAAACTTTATAATCCCATTGTTGATGCGAAATTTCATTCTGAAAGGTACAGCTCGGACATTGGCAGAAAGAAAAAAAACAGGAGCGAACCATCAGGACACTCGGTCCACCATGTTATACCCCAATGACAGGCCCGATCTGGAACTGCACCTGAACCAAAATCGAATCACCTTGTACTCGTCACCGACCCGACTCATCCACCAATTTTTGTCTGAATCCGTCCAAAACTTGAGATGTCCTGCTCACAGACAAACAAGTAGACACGGGTGAAAACATAACCTCCGTGCACCTTTGGGCGTGGAGGTAAAAGGCCTCAATGGTGGTTTAGTCCTCCAAGGGGTCAAAGAAACTCCAAGGTATCATTAAAAACTGAGGACACGAGTTGCACAAACAAACCCAGCAACAGGTATAAGGTTCTCCCGATCCTCCAGGAGGAAGCTTAAATACTTTTAAGAAAAGTGAGACATGATAGAAGAGAGAAAGGAATAAAAACAAGATGGTGTATGAAGAACGGAGAAAGAAGGGGAAGAGGTTTCACCCAAAGGAGATTATTGACACCAAGTCACCAAAACAGAACAAAGCACTTGTGATAAATCAGGAACAATATGATCCAATAATTCACTTTGTCTTCTCAAATATAAATGTGAGACAAAATTCACTTGTCCATGGTTAGATGGAGGTACTGTGTCATGGACGTGTCTGCAAGGGAACGTGTTTATTGCTCAATATATTCACATATAAAGTGATGTATGATTCAAGTTAGTCAGATGGAGTAATACTTTAAATAAAAGTTATAATTAAATAAGTTTAAATAAGGGTAGTGCATTGCTGAGTTGACTGACTGCCTGGATACAACTTCGAGTTGTAGGTCCATTGATGTTGAGTAATCCACCGATGTGGATCTGCTGTTTAGAGAGGTTCCGGGATGAAAATGATTGAAACCTCGATGGTTATATGTGTGTGTGTGTGTGTATTGTTTTGTCTGGCTTCCTTCTTGGAACTACGGTGCAGTAATTGGTCTATGTTTTGTTGAACAGGAAAAGATAGCAGGATGGCCTAGGTCCTAGAGGTACACATATTTGTCTCCAAGCTGTCTAGCCTGAGTCCCAATCCCGACCCAAGTGTAAACTGTCATCCTGGTGTTTCACAGGTAGTGTGTGCCGTCCCTCGGTTGGACGTTAAACTGGGTGTCCCATCTGCCAGCATTCATTGATGGACGGCAAATATCCTTCGTAAAGAGTGGGTGAGCAGTCACTGGCACCATGAACAAATTACAAATTCCTGTCCTAATCTGTACAAAGGGCACTGCATCAGTGGCACAACCATGTTCCCAACAATGATGGAACCAGCAGCCATAGGCTATGAAATGACTGATGACTTGAATAGAAATGTTTCTTCTCGTTACATCCTTTGATGTGATGAAGTTTGACTCAACAGTCACTGACAGTACAACCCGGAGTCCACAAACCTTGCGACACGTTGAACAATAACATGGAAACCTGATGATATTTCCTTTCCACCCCCGGTGGTAGTGCTCCTCCACCCTCAATCGAAGGGGTGCTAAGGAAGGTGGCAAGCAAAAAGGTAAGTATAATTCTCGGGTGATCTTCAATGCCCCCCACAAAGAAATCCTTGAAAGAGTCATTTATACTGACTCAGCAGGACGAGGCATTGAAGAACGTAGCTGTGAGAATTTGGCCTGGACTGGGTAGAAAGAGAAACAGGACCACCTGTCCTGACGCTCACCTGGATCAGGAGTAAGTCACTCAAACCCCCGCAGACCTCTTTAGACCCTGAAGTTTTTGATGCCGTGAACAAACTTTCGTACATCACGGGTGATGAAGGTTAGAGTCAAGTTTCATCGAAATTGTGTGTATACTTTCCAATAAGAGAGTAAATACCTATTTTGTGGGGACAAATGGACAAATGGACAAAACCACTCACCTGATTTTTTTTTATTTTCAAATTTGTAATCATTTAATTTTTGCTCGGTGGGAAAGCTCAGAGGTTTCAAATTTAGGTTTGAGGTGTCTCGCACCACATTATGATGGTGTTGATGTCAGTGAGAAAACCATGGATTACTCAACTCCATGTTGTCCAACTGTGCAGCAAAATAAAAAAATAAAAAAGATATATATGTTTATAAATATAAATATGTCAGCTATGTCAGCTGGTGTGGAGGGGTGGGAAGAAATGATTCTGGCCAAAGTGTTCCTGGAACTGGCTTGTCAGGCTTGACGTTCAACTGTGGAAGGAATTTGTAATTTGTTCAGGTTGCCGGCGATAGCTCACCTCGTCCTCACGAAGGACACCCTGGGATATTTAACTTTCACTAATGCCCCCAGTGTTGGGAGATGGGTCCTCCAGCTTAACGTCAATCTGATGAACAGCACACACAACGATGCCTCAACATGCATGCCAAACACCAGGATGACAGTTTATAACTGGGTTAGATGATTGGAACCCTGGCTCGATGATCTCAAAGACGAGTGTGCAAACATCTGAGCTATCATGACCAATCCAATGGGACCATACTCTGTACAGAGCGTTGGCGCTGCTGAGGCAGTCTCCTGGGCGATTGGGCACAATCCTGGATGGGTCGCTACTCCGACACAGGATACCCCTATGGCTCAATTATCCCAGTAATCTGGTACTCGTTTTGCTGACCTCAGAAGGATGACAAGCTGAGTAAACCCCATCTGGTATTAATTCAATGGTACAATTGGGGGGCTCAAACATAAGACCCTAAGATCTTAAGCCAGCCACCTTAACCGTTAAGCCAATACCAGGCCTCATGACACATGGAAGTGAAATGAAGTATACAATTAAGTAAATTGATAATGCTATGTGGATACACTAGAAATGTGATGGTCCCAATGTCCGTTTACTTGTTGAAGTGTCTGTGGGTTTCTCAAGATGCTTGCTGCTGAAAAATAAATTGAAATAAAAGATTTCAGACGCCCAGAAGGATTGACAAAGGTGTTTAATGATCACTTAGAAATAAAATAAGGTGTTGCTCAGAAGTCGTTTAAAAGAGATCCCAAGACATCATGTAAAACATTAAATTATGCATAGGCCAAGTATAACAAGATGGACAAGGCATGTTATAGAAACACATTGAGTGTGGATACATGGACATCGTGTTTTGTTTATTTCAGTCTATCGTTAGGCCCATTTTGAACAAAATAAAATTATTTGGATCTGTTACAGCCGGTAGACTATTTCTTTCATACAGATTTATGAAATGAAGGAAAGAAAAAAGAAAAGTTATCAACCATTTCGTTCCTTTTTCTGGTTTATATTTCTCCCACTCATGACCTGTTCCCCTTCCCTTCGCACTACCGATGGCAAATCCTCATTTAACATCAATACACCACCGATGGAAAGATTTGCAGGCCACCATGTTGGCCAGACAAGATTTTACAAGTACAGTACATTTAAATCTGGATTATGTAAAGATTAAAGGTGATTCAGTAAAAGATGGACAAATTGGTAACTGTTATTGTTGGTAAGGAGAACAAATTTGTAAGGAGAGAAATTGGTCACAAATTGGTAAGGAGAAACAAAATCAAGTTGAACATGACACATCAAAATGCAGGTTTCTTGTTCATCATTTTTTGAACTACGATAGGCCGGATGCAATGGGATAATGGTGGGAGATTTGATCAAACCCAAAACGAAAGAAACCAAACCTTGAGATACACACCTACTCCAGTGGGTCGTTGTATTCACTTCCTGCATGAAATGATCAAACGTTTTCGTTTCCCATTGATTTGGGGCTGAACCAAGATGAAACAATTTCAACCGGATCGGACATACGAGAGAGCTCGGTGAAACCTATCACGTAACTTAGAAACCAAATGCTGTTCTTGGCAGAATAGTTCACTTTTCAGCACCAAAACCTTTCCACTGTTGTTAAACACACATTGACACATGATACAAGTCATTGCAATAATTTTCTGAGATTTCCCAAAAAGTGTCGGTTTTACGTAAAGCCTCATGATTCTTTTCGAATGAAATAAAAGCTGTTTTCGACATACTCAACGGCATGTTTGTTATGCAAATGAAGCAAGCAAATGATTTGCAGCTCAAAAATAAATAAATAAAAACTTTAATGGAAATTGTCATGTTTTTTTTTGTTTTTTTTTTTAAATATAATTCATAATTTTAACTTGGCTTAAAAAAAAAACAAGTTTTAAGGAATTTTTTCTGAGCTGAACTAACCCATGCACAGCCAATGAACTTAAGGGGTAAAATCTCGCATTGCTCTGCAAACTCCATTCCAGTGAAACCGATCGATATTCCATTTGATAACACGTACAAACGCCGTTCGTCAAAACTGCCGATTCAGAAAACATTGCTCGAATGATATACACGAAATATTTTTATACTCAAAACATGACGATCATGATCACTTAAATTCATTTTTCAATGTGTTCAAAGGTGTGTGTGTGTGTGTGTGTGTGTGTGTGTGTGTGTGTGTGTGTGTGTGTGTGTGTGTGTGTGTGTGTGTGTGTGTGTGTGTGTGTGTGTGTGTGTGTGTGTGTGTGTGTGTGTGTATTCCAAACTGATATAGTGCTTTGAACACATTTTAAAAGTTTTAACGTCTGTTCTTTCTTACGGACTTAAAGCAAGTCCACAGCAAAGTGCAAATGATATCATTTTGTCATCTAGATCATGTTAACGCCATTTCTATGAGAACCATCAAATAATGGTTTGATAATAAATTAAATATATATTTTTAGCATGGGTTTAATTCATTTTCTTTTTAACATCAATGCAACTCATCGTTTTCAAAATAATTAACTCATAAAAGTTTTCAAAAGTTCTGTGCTATGCCTGCCTGCCTGGGTGGGTGGGTAGCTGCATAAAGTGACTTTACCACAGTCAAGGAGGCAAGAATCCTCAAAACCCAAGCCATGTTTGGAAGCACTTCGATTAAAATTTTTACTTTTATTTATGGCTTACTGTCAACCATCACAACCTGTACATCGGTGAGGAATAAAAGTGGGGAAAAAAAGTTATTGCTGAAACAACAATAACAGTGCAAAGCTAAACATATATGTGTAGCTCAAGTTCGACGAGATTATAAGTGATTCGGTGGGTGACGAGGTACACCATTTATGCGTATTGCACGATAACAAATGTTGACAATCGCGGGCAGGCTACATCGTAGGACAAGTGACATTCTTGATTTGCAGTCAAAATGTTCATTTGGAAACTTCACCCTGCTCTAGTTATTTAAGTACCATCTAACATTTAGCACGGGATAAATGTCCTGTATCGCCAACTGTTCAAATGAGTAACTTGTTCAAAATAAAAACAAAATATGAAGAAATCACAGTCAGAGAAGTCATTTGTGAATGCCGTACTTGAAAATCTGTTCTTTGGCTTCTCTTTATATTTGCAAGAGATAAAGAAAAACACAAAAACGTCACAAAGTTTGTAAATTCCTTCAACTTTTGGACATGCAAAACTTACATGCTCACTGAATGCATTTGGATAAATTTGCTTCCAAATGTCTTGATTCTAAAACCCAACCCCTGTGAACGACATCTATTCGAAAAGCAATAAGCTAAGAGGCAGAAGCTCCGATTTGCCTTGTGTTTTGTTGAAAATGCTCAAATTTGGGAAAAGCTGCACTAGAGATAGCATGGCTTCTTTTTTGTGAATGATTAATTTACAATTGTTTTGCTAAAAAAAAAAACATTATTTTAAAGATTCAAAATGAAAGCGCTTATGCACGAGGAAAAACTGAAATGAGAAGATGACAAATCTTTCATCTCTTCGACCCAATATATTATTACAGTAAGGTGGGGCAAGAAGATAGATATACCTCGCACCTCTCCCCCGAGTACATCGTTCTCGGTATCTTTGTTGAGTGTCATGAATATTTCCATTTGAAATTGCTTGCTGTCCCATCAGCCAGCCCTCTGGTGAGGATGTTCAGGATACTGAACGTACAACCTGGACCGAGGACTGAGGAGCGTATACGTGGGGAGGGTGTGGGCGTGTTGCCCCACTGCACTGTGCTTTTCCTCCGCCACTGTATCTAATATTAAACTGGTGAGGTGAGAAACAAATTTTTATTTATGAATTAGAATTAAGTTGATCAAAGATGAGTTCAAACACTCCGAGAACACCAGGCCAAGCGGAGAGAACACTCTCCTACCTTCAGCGTGCACAAGTGATGAAATCAATGCTATAAAATTTAACAAAGTCCTCAAAGGTGTTTAAAAACAAATAGAAGGTGCAGTGCAACAACTAAAAGAAAAAAAATTCGGACGTCACAACTATCCATTTACACCACGATGACGATGACGATGACGATGACAATTCAAAAACGCATTTGAGACACGAGAGATTCAATGTTGCCCATAGATTGTGCTACTTATCTCAGCATACTAAACGATAACAGGTGATGATTAAGAATGGGGGAACAGGTATCACATGAGATGTCGATGTGGAGGTTTGGAAGATATGATTCCTTGCAAATACGGCGTGTGCTTCACGTACACTCTGCACTCAAGCGGTTGCTACCTGTACAGGTAGCATGCTGTTGGAGCTGTATCTATTTTGGTTGTTTCAGATGTTTGTTATTTTGCTTTTCCTATTTATCCAGAATTCTACTTTTGGCATATTTTTTAACGTCAATGCAAAAAACAAACTCCCCCAGTTTTGCACTCCAGGCATGATGATTCGGATTACCAAATAAATTTCAAATGCAACATGCTCGATAAGTCCCAGATAAAAACAAAAACTTATTTTGCTACGAATGCCTGGAACGGGGGAGGGTTGTACAGCATCAGTAACGATGAAGCAAAAAAACAAATGGACAACATCTCAGGAACGACCTACAAATCACTGGCGAATAGCAGAACGCATTTTGTGAGGTCATTTCACAACATGTGAAATGGCTTTTGAGACTCCGGCGTACACGGAATTAACCGCTTATGAGAGACAAGGCTCATGGAAGCACATTTGTGATGGCATTCATTCAGCACTACAACGTCGAGTGCCATTGCTCAGAAGGAAGAACATAATGTCACGCGGAGTTTCACTTTAATGTTGAACTGCTCCGTAGCAGGACGCGATGCCTTGTTGCGCTTTCCAGGCGGTGGCGCGTCGCACCCTGCAGGTATTGCTGCAGCTTCCACGTTGGAAATGAATGGCTTGCTCGGCGTAGGTGGGACACATCTGTTTCTTGCAACCACGGCAGTTTGAGACAAGCTTTTGTTGAAGGCCGCTCCCTGTGGAAGCAAACGGTTGGCGTGCTTTCCTCAAGCTTCGGTTGTACTAAATCATCCATCGTCTTAGTCAAAGCTGAGTCTTTAAAGCTCGATGCATTTAACATTGACATGGAAGCATTTAAGTTTTTGTACAAAAATACCAGACACCAAAAGTCCCATTACAATGAACATGAAAGTGTTCATTACTTTAACAGGAAAACTCAAAAAGTCCAACCAATAGCTTGACAAGGGATTGAAGTGCACGTGGTTTAATTTCAACAAAAGTTACTGATGGTTCACAAGAAAGCTCACTACGACCTCTGGTAATGTGCGGGGCAAACTCTGCTGTGTGCCTCACGTTTTTTTATTCTTCTTTTTTTTTGCCAACATCACTGCAATACACAAACATGGTACACAAACAGATCTTCAAAACTACAGGTCTGTTCGTCTGTGTTTGACCGGTGATTCGGTCAAAGCTGTTCTGAAGCAGTAGCAGCGGCAGCAAGACTCACTGTATCATACGGCGAGCCATCCGAGAGATAGGATGTCAAGGCTTTGCTGTCCTATCTCCACTTACCTTTGGAGGTAAAATATTCCACTCATGTATCTTTCATTTAGCAACAATAGATTTAATCAACGAAGTATTCATACGGTACAAGTATGTTTACCGCCATGGGAAATAAGGTGCGAGTGATGTTTCAAGTGTCCGCCCTTCATCAGAGCAAATGGGCTTTCATTGCTCTGGTAAAGGGTTATTGCAACAAAAATCAGCTGCACTTCATTTCCCATAGTGGTAAACATGCTCTTTTCAAATCGTTCATTGATAAACTCCAATGTTTGTGTTTTTACCGGCGACCGACATTAGCCTTCACGGAAACAGTATCCCCTTGGGTTCGTGACCCGGAGAGATTCTCTGCACGGACCATTCCATGGAAGGCTAGACCACTGGTCTCTTTCACCGCAATATTCTCTCGCAAGATAACGCAAATTAGGTGTATCGTCACTGCAACATGATGAGGTGCTGTTCCTGGCAGATTTTCAATGCAGTTGAAAGGCACCCATAGGATATGAAAGGAAACTTCATCAGCCAATGATGTCCTCTCGAGCTTATATTATGCAGATAAGTGTTTTACATAATCTGGACCACCTCTCCTCAAAGGAAGGCCAAACATATTGTTGCTCTCACTGATACACTACTCGGACGTGCCTCTCACACACCATCTAGTGGTGGACACTTGTAGAATACGAACGGATTAACAGAAAAGCAATCCACGGATAACTGTTTTACAGCCTGTTATATTAACCAATCCCATTGGAATCCCAAAATCATGGCAGATTTATGAGATGAACAGGTGAGGTATATTCTATCAAGCAATTCATCGCCGGGTTCTCCGTTCTTCAAACGATTTTTTCCGCTGGTCTGACAGATTGATGGTCAGAGTTCATGTTGGCTGTAGTCACCTATGATGATCCCTGCGGTTCATTTGGAGACGATTAGGATGGTTATCATTCCTCATTGGAACACCCTTAACACCTTTTTCATCATGTAACAAGTTTGTGCATTTTTGTCCGCCTGTTCTTCTCTGCCCCACTGCCAGTCTGTCAACCTGTTGCCCTCTGCCGTTTCACTACCTCCACGGGTCAATGTTTTCTCCATTTAGAATAAACTCCTTCTTTGGGAATGTGATGCTCAGAAACTGGGTAATTGAGACTACCTAAACCAGATGCACATGTTGCCATTTCTCAGAATGAGAAATAGTTGTCCTGTTACTTTTGGTAGACAGCGCAAGTCACCTCTCAATGCCTTCGGTAATTATACAAGCCACCCCAATCCCCTTCCATTGTGCTTACACGATATGTATGACCCAATTTCTATCTTAAACATTTTCCTTCGACAAGGCACAATCAATAGCATTCATAAAACGAGAAGGGCACTCGGTAGAGCTCATACCTCTGCCACGCAATGCCTGATCCACGAGAACATATCGGGCCCATTACATTTTCGGGATATTGTGCTATATATCATTTTTGGCCCTATCGGTCAATGGTATGCCTGGTGTTGGCTTTATGGTTAGGGTGGTGGGCTTGGGATCATAGGATCCTGAGTTCAAATCACACTCGCTGTTGAATTAATACCAGGTGGGTTTGACTCTGCCTGTCATCCTTCCGAGGTTGACAAAACGAGTGCCAGCTTGCTGGTATACTGTGTCGGAGTGGTGACCCGTCCATGATTGTGTCCAATAGCCCAGGAGACTGCTGAGGCAGCACCAACGTTCTGCACAGAGTATGGTCCCAATGGATGGATGGGTCAATGGTAAAGAATCACTGAAAAAATTCTGGTCGTCGGATCCGGATCCAGATCGTCACCAAAATCTAATCAGTTCTTCCTTGTCACACACACACACACAAGTCCACCAAATTTCATCCAAATCCGTCCACAACTTTTTGAGATATCGTGATATTTATCGTTTTTGGCCCAATCTCTCAATGGTGAAGAATCACTTAAATAATTCTCGTAGTCGGATCCGGATCCAGATCATCACCAAAATCTAATCAGTTCGTCCTTGTCACACACCTAACCTGTCCAAAAAATTTCATCGGGATCCGTCCACAACTTCTTGTGATATCCTGCACACAAACAGACAAACAGACAGACAAGCCGGGAGGCAGCGATGGGTCGCCAAGCATGGAAACTATAAGATATCGAGCAAAATGGATGTCATATAGCGGATAGGGAATCACCTTAAGATTATGCATATCAAATCTCATCCAGTTCCATCTTCTGATAACTACTCGGTATCCATTTGAATGAAAAGTACCGAAAATGCGGTTTGAAATCGGAAATCCCCAAGTTCGAGGGGGTGCTGTGGGTGAACAAAGATCTAAATCGAAAATCCGGCTCCATAGTTTGTGCACAATGTATTCCAGACGATTGGTGTGAATTTTCATGACCATCCGACCATAACCATAGGAGGAGTAGCATTTGGTGCGAAGGCACCTCCAGCTCTCGCATATTATCGATTTTTGCACTAATTGACCTTTGACCCCTGACCGAAGCGAAATCAGTCAATATGTCCTGAGGCAAACTTGTAGTACTCATTGAGTACCATGAACCTGCAAAGTTTCATTCGTATCGATGCACTCACCTGGTCGCTAGGGGGCCTTCAATTTTCGCCAATTTTCGCGCATACCCTAATTGTAGGGGGCGTTGCGGGTAAAGTATTCCATATTTCACAAAAATCGGAATATATTCGACAGAGCATCACCTGTAGATCATTCATGCCAAATTTCATAACCCTACGTGGGATAATGGCTTTCGGAATTGATTTCGCGTGAACGGTACCGATTTTGAAGGTTTTTCGATTGTTGCTAGGGAACCAAAGCGTCCCTAGCAACCATCACAATTTCCAAAGCACGAGGTCATAAGATGGACCTACCACCCGAGTTTGGTCAAAATCGGCCCACGTTTACTACCAGTTATGCTGGTGACAAACGAACAAACATCCAAACAAACATTCAAACAAACAGACAGAATTACTGACAATAAGGGTCACCTATTTCGGCGACCCAACAGTTGTGAAAACATAACCTCCTACCACCTTTGGTGATGGAGGTAACAGTAAAAAAAGTTCATGTGATGCACCACAGGCTATTGTGATTGAAAGATGTGCTTTTTGACTTACTGTGGCACAGGAGACAACAAACTTTTCAAGAACATCTTGCTTTCAGGAGAAGAGTTGATATAGCACTTCTCAAAGTCCACCCTGAAGCGACGGATGTTTTCTTCCGTCTGTTTATTGGAAGAACCCAGGAATGGCGAATCGCCACTCAGACTGAAATAGAGGAGCATTATTTTACAAAGTTATTGTTACTGAAGATGTAGGTATGAGCAGTGAATGTATTCAATGTAACACATTTAAGGTTCAGTACTTCATGGACAGGACAAAAGGTTTTTTTTTTGGATCATCATACCTCTACCATAATCACGTCCCAGTACTTCCACCTAATGCAGATACTGTCGTGGTAATTATACAGCGAATCAAAAGTAGAGAAATTTGACAAGGTGCCAGCACACAATAGCTAGCTCATTTTACAAGATATTGGATCATCAGCATGTACAAGCTGTGTCAATGCAGATAACACAGTCAGCTTTACATCCCCATCCAAAGGGCAGCAAGCACACGTGCTGGCGCTGCATCATAACGGCAGCAGTTGATCAAGTCTGACTCCACAATGGATTGTACCCACATCAGACATCTCGATAGACTGGACATACTGTTGCGTAAATGGCCCTTGGTATGTTATTAAATATAGGATTAGCCCAGATTCCCCCTTAAATGCATGTTTAGTCAGGTTGTTCGGTAATTGGACGTTACATTTGTGTCGGGAGGTGTAGCCGGCTGTCAAGTGTTCATACAGTGGTGGTGGACCGGGAGGCGCCTCTTGCTTATTTTTCTTTCCCCTCTCTGAACTAGCCCCGCCCAGCGCTCTAAGAGTGTCGGTCGGCGAGACGTGTCAGCAGCCGATTGGTGGAGGGCAGCTGCAATCTCAAGCGATTGACCAATCACGGGTCCCCAGGGGAGTGTCGAGAGAGCGAGCGCCGGGAAGGCAAGAGAGTAACTGCCTGGTGTCAGTCGAGCGATTGGCAGTAAGAGGAACTGCATGAGGGTTTTTCCGATCGGCTTTCATGAAAAGGCTGCCCCGAAAGGCAAGAGGAACTAGATGAGGTCAGTCTGCCTTCTGCTGGATGAGAAACGGCTAGTGGGAGTCTGCGATCGGCTGTAAAAAGAAACTGGCTGCTTGGTGAGTCTGGGATCGGCTTTCGTGAGAAGAGTGAGCCCCAGGAAGGCAGGAGGAACTGCATGAGGGGAGTCGGCGATCGACTTTTATGAGGAGGTGATCGACAGGTTCATCCGGAGTCAAGTGCTCATCCGCCTCTGACAGGTCGACAGGTTCATCCGCCTCTGACAGGTCGACAGGTTCATCCGGAGTCCAGTGTTCATCCGCCTCTGACAGGTCGACAGGTTCATCCGCCTCTGACTGTCCCTACACACGGCACGGCTCGACACGACTTTCCATCCCGTCGATCCGCCTGCGGAGCCCAACACCCCGATTTGGCCTAATCTGGTGAGCAGGCCAAGCCTGGATTTGTATGCTGGACCTTGTGAAAAGCCAGCTGGAGCACACCGTGGATCTTTCGCTCTTGTGCCGTCGACCTTACGGGGGCTGAACGCGCTGACGCTGGTGCGCAAGCGGTGCCGGGAGAAGGAGTACAAGCGCCATTTTGCCACGCTGCATGCTCGAGCTGGTGCTCGAATCCGTTGACATCGGCTTGTCACGAGCAGCATTCGTGCCTTTGACACTTTCCCCTCGTCCATGAGGCATCACCAAGTACTCTGTGTCTTGTCTGCATGTTGTCTAAGGTTTATCTCGCTCGGATTCCCTTCGAAACCCGTAATCCGTAGCTCCCTAGTTTAGAGCGGGTTATAGATTAATTATAAAATTCGTGAATATTTTGCTTGTGTCGTGTTCCCCGATGTGTCCCCAATAAATCTGGCTGATTCATATGAAAGTTGCCGTCTTGAGTTTATTCGTGCCGTGCTGAGGAACAATTCGCTCGATTTGCATTTAAAACCAAAACGGGCTACGGACTGGCAGACTTCGCTCGGTCTCTGCCAAATCCAGTCTGTAACCGGGGTCTATTTCCCCAACTGGCATGGCAAAGGTGTACTTTCGTATCGTGATCTGAGGCGCGTAACCCGAGACCTGTGCCGAACCAGCCGGCGTTATAACCCCTGAGACGGCGGTGCTGTTAAGTGACGCCGAATCTTCAACATTTGGCTGTCAAGAGTGGGGTGCGAATCCCGCCACGGCCCGATCTATAACAATACAATCACTCACAACGAACTTCAAATACAAGGAAATACAATAAACGTCAATGCAGGAGGAAGCCATTAGGTCCATCAAGCTTGCACTAAATTCACTTCATACATCTAAGAGCCTTCTTAACTCATGTGTACAAGCAACATATTTATGCCCAATCGTGGGACATGTAATGCCTGTGTCAGGACTCACAGCATTCCGCTGAGGCAGAAGAAAACAGTATTATGATGGGGAAGCATTTATGGGAAATGTAACATGGACACAGTCATTAGTCAGAGAGAATAGAAAGTGTCTGCTTCATTCCATTTCCCAACCCCAACAGCCAACAAGACAAATATACAATGAGTAAAAAGGCTTGTGGTCGGTCAAACAATATGTTTTGCATTATAAGGACTTGAGAGTTACAACAAAACATAGTGTTACGTCAAAGGTCAGAGGAGAGGATCCATCGGTAGGTTGTCATAATAATTGCTTGGACCTTGCAGTCACATAGATTAGATTCCTCTTGTAACAGCTATTTGTCGAGCAGTATGTCGCATTGTAAAACGTGCACTGAGGAGGCAGTGAGTAACTTTAAGACTGTATAGACTATAGAGTAAGGTTGTCCCGTGTAAAACCTCCAGTTTTAACGCGAGACCAGGTGAGGACGAGTGGTATTTAAGACTTGTGAATATGAAAAAGCGCTTTGCACTTCCTATGGACATCACAAACTGTTTGGTCAATGGGATGGGCGAAAGAGTCGTGGAGGAAGGCGGAACACTTTTGTTCAGTGGCCATCCCGCCCTGTGGTACCACCTAACACATAATCCACTGCACCCATAGGGCGGGACAGACCGGAATATGGCCCCACCCACAAGCACCGGGTGCCCAATAACATGGACTCGCCGTGCTTGAGGGCGGTCGCAAAGTTCACAAGGGCCGTGGCCACGCTGCAACTGGGAGATCAACATCTCTCACTTTACCTCTGCTTGGATGCCATATTCTCACAATCCCTCTTCACCACCGCATCACTCTTGCCACCATGCTGGTCCTCTGCCGCACTAGCCCTGTGTGCCAGTGACCTGCACACCACCAGCTTCGTGCATGCCTCAATCCTCGCCTGCCCCTTTGTTTTGTAAGCCTGACAATTGGTGCAATTTGGGAGTTAGACTTTGATTTATTTCTCTGTACATAAGTTTGTGTGTCCCACCATCCCTATTCATGTCTGTCGACCGCTTGGTTCATTCCATCATATTTTAGCATCTTGTCAACCCTTATCACGGTATTTCTTGAATACACTCAGTGTACAAAACATTAGGAACATCTGTTCTTTCCATGAAATGGACTGATCAGGTGAATCCAGGTGAAAGCTATGATCCCTTATTTATTGCACCTGTTAAATCCACTTCAACCTGTGTCGATGAAGGGGAGAAGACAAGTTAAAGAAGCATTTTTCAGCATTGAGACAATGGAGACATGGATTGTGTATGTGTGCCATTCAGAGGGTGAATGGGCAAGACAAAAAATGTAAGTGCCTTTGAACGGGGGACCGTAGTAGGTGCTTTGAGTGTGTCAAGCACTGCAACGCTGCTGGGTTTTTCACCCTCAACAGTTTCCCGTGTGTTTCAATAATCGTCCACCACCCAAAGGACATCCAGCCCACAGCAGGCCAATGGTCAAAAGTGGCTCATTGATGAAAGAGGCCAAAGGAGGCTGACGCAAATTGTGCAGAGAACCAGACAGGCTATAGTTAGTCAACTGACAGTCCAGTACAACATTGGTGCTGAAAGACCCGTAAAAGAATGCACAACTTGTTGTAGCTTGACATGAATGGGGTATGTCATCCGACGACCATATGGAGTTCCACTTCTTTCACCAAAAAAAACAATAACCTGCGGTTGCAGTGGGTTAAGGAACGAATACACTGAACACTGGAGGGTTGGAAAAGCATTGCCTGGTCTGATGAATCCTGGTTCCTGCTGTTTCATGCTGATGGGAGGACTAGGGTATGGAGAAAATGAGTACGTGCATCCATCATGCCATGTGTCAACATTTCAGGCCGGTGGTGTTGGTGTGATGGTGTGATGGTGTGTTTTCATGGCACACATTGGACCCTTGGTAAAAATGGAGCAGCGTTTGAATGCCACAGGATATCTGAACATCATTGCCAATCGGGTGCGTCCCTTCATGGCAGCAGTGTATCCATCTGCAAATGGATTTCTCTTCAGCAGGATGATGTCCCATGGCACAAACAAGGCTAGGATTGTCCAGGAATGGTTCCACGAACATGACAGTGAATTCAACTTACTGCAGCGGCCTGCCCAGTTTCCAGATCCCAATCCAATTGAGCATCTGTGGGATGAGATGGAACGAGTTATTCGGAGTGGAGATCCACTACCAGCTAACTTGACACAATTGTGGGAAGCGTTGGAGTCAACTGGGCCAACATCCCTGTGGAACGCTTTCGACACCTTGTGGAGTCCATGCTCTGACGAATGGAGGCTGTTCTGAGGGCAAAGGGGGGTGCAACTCAATATTAGGAAGGTGCTCCTAATGTTTTGTACACCGAGTGCAATAAGCCATTTTAACTATAAAAAGCATCTTCCTGCCTTTTTACCCCTCAGCCTGAATTGGGCTGAAAAAGGGGTATTGTCGTCACAGGCGTTGTCCGGGCAGGCGTCCGGGCAGGCGTCCGGGCGTCCGTCCGGGCGTCTGTCCGAGCGTCTGTCAACTTTTGGTTTCCGTCAATTTCGAGGAGAACACCTTGTCCGATTAAATCCATTTTTGCAGGGTATTTTGGGGTTGAGTAGAGGAAGGTTCCTTTCGAAAATGGGCGCGCTGCGATTTTCAATATGGCCTCCATGGCAGCCATCTTGAAATAAGTTTCCGTCGATTTCAAGGACAACGCCTTGTCCGATTAAATCCATTTTTACGGGGTATGTTGGGGTTGAGTAGAGGAAGGTTCCTTTCGAAAATGGGCGCGCTGCGATTTTCACTAGCCGCCACGGTAGCCATCTTGAAGTCTGATTGATTTTCGATATGATGTCCAACATGCTCTAACTGACTGCATCACCGTGATATCACTGCTTCCTGTTACAATGCATGGGCTAAGGGGTTACGCCCGCTTTGCGGAGCTGTTTTTACATTTTGCGTGCATTTCACTGCCAGGTTCATCTTTTACTCGGTGATCCTTGGGAAATAGGGGCATTTTTGCACGTGTGATTGTATCTGCGGCTGCCACTTCCACCTCATCAGAGCTAAGTTTGCCGAACTGGATCCATCGTGTTCTTTGGTTATATTTTCTTCCCTGTGTTACTGTCTGTGTTTTCATCCAATTTTCCATGTTAAATCGTACCTTGTGTGTGCTGTATTGTGAAATATATTTTTCGCGTCATGCAAGGCCTACTCCTCAGATAGCTGCTGTACAAAATATCTCTTTGACGTTGTGTTTCTCGTTCAATTTCTTCCTTCCCAAATATTGTACGTTCTACCTCTTCAACGTTATCCTATTTCCACTCCTCATTAAAAAGACCCCTCCAAAAAACAATTTTTCACTCCAACATGATCTCCTTCTGCTTTTTTTTTTCCTGCACTTCCTTCCTGTTCCTCATTCTTTATCTCTCCCTTTTTTCAATATCAACAAATTGAATCTTCATTAAATCTTCACTGTATGCAAACGCTTTTTCCTTATTCCATTCAAAGCATATAAAATGCTTCACTTTCCTTACTTCTCAGTCAGGAGTACTCCACGTGTTCTCCTTTTTCACCACGATCAAAATCCTCCTCTTCTTCTTCTTCTTGTTCTTCTTCTTCATCACAGATTATTTTCCAAGACTGTCACTTCAGTGCTTACATCCGGTGAGTAAGGCATCACCAAGGAGCCCCACCTTCTTAATCTCTCTCTATCACCCTGACTTGTCTAATTCCCTGGAGTGAATGAGGCTCCTATGTCTGCAGTTTCATAAGGTGACTGTCTAAGGGGCTTGCGTGTATCAGGGTAAGACTATCTTTTGTGACACTGCATTGCTTGTAAATACAGTAGGGTTCCGCTCGGCCTTTCTTGAACCTTAGGAGTTTGGCGGCGAGAGCACGGTTCCTGATCTGGGGGGGGGGGGATTAATTTGTCGGGAAGGCAATGTGGGAATTGAACCCAACGACCCTACCTAAATGAATGCTTAGCAACCCGTCAAGCCACAGAGTTATCTGTAGCTCATCGGCTTCACGGTCAAAGGTCGGAAAGCAGGTCCGAGTAACCCCTTGGGACCTAGCGGGCACACCTGTAACAATATATATATCACCCTGCATGATGATGTCCCTGTGCCTGCCCAACTGTTCTCCTCCCCAATCCTCCTCCCCCGCTCCTACCTCCAGAGAAATTAAGTTGATAAATGGGTAGATTGAATTCATGTAGTGTTGATATAGTGTCGGCATTATGGACCAAAAACCTCCTCGGCATCAATGTTCCTTATGTTCCATGGTATAAATCTCGTTTAATATCAACATTACTACGTCAACATTTATTAGTTCAAAAGTAAGGATTGCATTCACAGTGAGTTACATGACATGACATAGCTTATCACCTCTCATGAAGCCCATCTTGGCTCAACACCCCACAAGCAATCTGTCCGAGCTCATCGCCCTAGAGATTTATGCTCAGAGAATTAGTTTTGTCGTGGTAATTTAAGGAAACATCGAGGATGTCCACAGCAACATTTTATGTGGGTTCCAAGTTCCAAGCATTCTCTGGATGGTGCCAGATAATTGGCGGTAATTCCTGATTGGGAGCGTCATATTTGCATGAGGACTAGAAAGCATCTCAAAATGCAAAGCTCGACCACTTTGTACTTGAACTAAACTTGATGAAAACAAGTTAAATTTTCTTATTTTATTAAATTGTGTTCTCCATATTCTAACAATAAAGGTTTGTTGAAATTCTGATGATAAAGGTGGAAAGGTAAAACGTTATGGTCGAGAGCCTTCGACAGACACCCTGAAGCTCAAATTGTAAACAAATTAAGAAACACAGAAACGTTTACAAAACCCGGCATTCTCGCACTGTGCGGCGGTGGACGGGCTAAATAAGGACTTTGCCCTTTGACATTTTGACCCAATTATTTCGTCTTCTCCATA
This sequence comes from Eptatretus burgeri, assembly GCF_056783735.1. Taxonomy (NCBI): domain Eukaryota; kingdom Metazoa; phylum Chordata; class Myxini; order Myxiniformes; family Myxinidae; genus Eptatretus; species Eptatretus burgeri. The sequence continues at coordinate 36,027,358 of NC_140968.1, forward strand.
TCCCTATAACAAAGGTTTGTTGAAAATGTGATGAAAATGATCTTTCCTGGGAAAGCCACATTTCCAACCTCGCCTCCAAAGCCAGTCTCTGTCAACTGGGAATCCTCTGTAGTGCAAAGTCCTTCCTCAGCCCAACTGAGCTCCTGTCCACTTACAAAGCTTTCGTCCGCAGCCTGATGGAGTACTGCTCTCCACTCTGGGCTGGTGCTCCTGCCTCCAACCTTTCTCGGCTTCACGCTGTGGAAACCAAGGCATTTCGGATCATTAGCATCTCCCGCAATGAGGCGGAGTCTTTGGGCCTCTCACTCTCTCACCGCAGGCAGGTCGGTGGTCTTTCCGTCTTCTACCGTCTCCTCTTCAGTCTCCCCCCTCCCTGCTCTGTCTGTAATTTGTCCCCACCACATTTCCGCAGGGCGCTCAAGGTCCGCCAACAACCCCCTTCTGGGAAAACTACCAAAATCACAAATCACTGCTCATCTTCACTCTTTCATTCCTCTTTTTTCCCACCTTTGGAATAAACTCCCACACTCTGTTCAATTCCATTCTTCCCTGCAGGCCTTCAAAACAGCTGTTCACCACCACCTCTTATCATCCCCCATCCAAATACTTGATCTTTTCTATCCCCGATAATCCACCCAAAGCCCACCTCCTTCAAATTCCCTGCTTTCCTTCCTGAAAGTCCCTGTAATGTCCATCTTCTACTCCCCATGTTCCCCTCCCCATCCCTCTCCCTTCCACAGATCTCCTAATGTCTGTTCCCCACTGTTTTGTCCTTCCCACCCCCGCCCCTCTTGTCTCATGCCTCCCTTGCTGTGCGTTGTGTGTTAGCTCTCACACGAGCCTCGACAAAGTATACCATAAAAATAATGACAATAATAATAATAATAATAATAATAATAATAATAATAATAAAGGTCTCAACTTTCCTGGCTCTCCAATTTTGCCAAAGTGATGAGAAATAGAATAACAACAAACAAAGGACTGGCCAGAGACAATGTGAAACAGGGACTTACAGAGTGAATGTGAGTACTCCGACAGCCCACGTGTCAGCAGCAGGTCCGACAGGTCCGGCAGTGATCATTTCTGGGGCTGCAATGAGTATAAAAATGGGGACACAATCCCAGGAGAAACGAATTACTGCAGATAGACAAGAATGTATGTTCGGTCTGTTGATGGTATATCATCAAAAGACATATATCAACAGGAACAACAGCAGGTTTTTGTGAATTCGAAAAACCAAGGCAACCATACCAACCATTCTCTTACCCATGCATTCCAATGATGTGGTTGGACTTGGAAGTGGTTGTAAATCATTTGGATCAAAGAAGTGCGCACTCCCCAAGTCTATCAGTTTTACATGCCGCTTGTCTGAAATGATGATGTTCTCTGACCTGTGATGATGATGTCATGCAATGATGTCAGCAGTTTTTCCTTGCACTTTTATTCAATTGTTTTCAGGTTTCAACAAGTAAGAAAATGGACAGTTTTGCTTTCTTCTTGTATTTTAGGGCAGAGCATGTTCATTGCAATCAATTCATTTCAAACCACAATTTCCTCAATCAAATCTGAGCCACAAATAAACTGTCACCTGATGTCCAGATGAAGTACTCGCTGCCCATGCAGGTAATCGAGGGCTTCAAACACTTCCACCACGTAAGTCACAACATCTTCTTCGGTATACCTTGGGCTGGAAGCAGAAAATAGAGATTGTTACGAAAGTAGGGAGGCAGTACACTCGTAGAAAAACGTCAAGAACACCGATGTCTCATCACCCGTTTGTAGGATTGATGACGATGCTCAAGTCCTTCAAAGTGCACATTCGGCGTTCTGGAGTTGAATTTCCTCAGCCACTTTGTTAATGGCTCAGGCATCCGTCCGCTCGAGGATTAAGGATTTCTCGTTCGCTTTATCTCAATGCAAACTGCAAGCCTGGCGTTGCCTTAGCGGTGAGGGCGGCTGGTTTAGGATCCGAGGGTCCTGAGATTGAGCCCCATTGGCTGCTGAATTAACACCAGGTGGGGTTGAATCAACCTGTCATCCTTTCGAGGTCAGTGAAATGAGTACCAGTGTATTGGTAGAGGGGCACAGCATCAGAAGCAAAGCCACGCTTCCAAGAAATGATAGCTACCCAGCAGCCAAGCTGCCATATGCAAGAACAGAATGCAAACTGCAAGGGTTTTACCATCAATTTATTCCAAACACAGCCACAACACCGCAGCCGCAGAATGAGTCACTCGCAACTGGTAAGCACACTGGTGTTCCGATGGTCGGAGCCAACATTGTCAGCCTTCCACACCATCAAAGACACACTGACCAATGCCTTACTCCTGATTAATCTGAATCCAGAGGCACCAACAAGCTTGATGGTAAACGCATCTGAGATCGCAGTGGGTGTGGCCCTTCACCAGTTCATCGAACCCAACTGACGTCCACTGTCCTTCTCTAAAACACTGAAATCAATAGAGCGCAAGTACAGCACCTTCAATCGGGAATTACTCGCTGTGTACATATAATACCTTGCCATCAAGCAGTTCCACCACTTCTTAGAGGCCAGACAATTGACTGTCCTGACTGACCACAAACCTTTGACTTTTGCTCTATCCACCCATTCGGATTCTCACTATCCTTGCAAACTTCGCCAACTCAGTTATGTCTCACAAATCACCACCAACATCAGGCACATCAATCGAATCACGAATTCGGAGGACGACGCTCTCTCACACATCGAGGTATTGGCGTTGTCTTCTCACAACACACCATTATCTAAAATGGCATAATGTTTTGTTCAAGTACTGCTAAAGTGGAGGTTTTTGAAAGTACCAAGAAGGCAATTTGTGTTCTATAGTGTTCAAGTATATATTTCAACTTAAATAAAATAAAGGTTTTAAAGGCTGTAGAAAAAAAAATTTGGGGGAAGTTTCCCGCCGTTTATGGGCCGTCTTATATGCCACCTTACTTAACACGTTACATTAGTTATTCATGCATGTTGTTTGTGTCCTTTATGACATCCTTAAAAACAGTAAGTTTCCTGTTTGCAATGATTATAAATTTTGTTTGACCGCCACACACGCAGATAGTAAAAAACATTACCCTGTTCCTCTGTGCGCAATGTACATGCACGATCGGAGCATGATTCCTCACAATTTGCCAAATTCAGAGCCAAAGTACTGCTAAACCGCAGGTTAGTGGTCCAAATCATGTTCCAATCAGTGTTCTACAGTGTTCAAAATAGAACATTCAATTTAAATTAGATAGTTCCTCGATCATAGACTGACATCTCTAGATAGGCAGAGTGAACCAATTGCTTAAACCTGCTTTGCGTTTCGTGTGCAGGGTTATAACAGACAAAGCATTACATCAAAAAAATGCATGTCCCTCAGACGGACGTTAAACTGGTATCCCGTTTGCTCGCTTTGATTGCTGGTGGACGTTAAAGACCCGACAGTGTCTTTTAATGAAGAATTGGTGAGGTATCGCGGGGACCCTGAACAATTACAAATTACTCGCCTAATCAGTTCCAGTCGTATATCAGCCTTGGCCAGCCATATCAGGAAAGAGTTGGGCCAACAATACCTGCTCTCTGACAAACAAACTTAACTGGACATGTGTAATGAAAAATAAATAATATAAAATGAATGGTATGTGTATATATATATATATATATATATATATATATATATATATATATATATATATATATATACACATCACCAGACTTAGTATTATTGCAACAAAAAGGCACAGCTATTTTTTACATGTGCTTAAAAAGGAGTGAGAGGGAGTGGGAGAGGGGGTGCTCGATCAGGTGCACACAGGGAAAAGGAAGGATTGGGGAGAGGATGTTTTTGGATTAAACAAGGTTAATCAATGAAATTCCAGTTCACTGGAAATCACTTGCTGCTATGCAGATGAGATAAGCTCCTGGTAAGTTATTTCTCATCGGTGATGGCAAATCCATAATTATGTTATGATGACTGTCATTTGGTGTTAACATTTACTGCACATGCATGTGGGATTTTAAAAGAAGTATATGTATATATATATATATATATATATATATATATATATATATATATATATATATATATATATATATATATATATATATATATATATATATCTCTTCTTCTTTCGGCTGCTCCCGTTAGGGGTCGCCACAGCGGATTATCCGTATGATCCGCATAGTGATTTGGCTTAGTTTTTACGCCGGATGCCCTTCCTGACGCAACCCTGGTCGCCGCTTATGACACACAGGGATATGTTACACCTATACTAAACGGGGCATACACCGGGACCAGTACACAGGTACTCATTTCGCCGACCTCGGAAGGATGATAGGCTGAGTCAATCCCCTGGTGTGTATTAATTCAAGCGGCCAACGGGGCTTGAACTCAGGACCTTTTGGATCCCAAGCTGCTATTCTAACCACTATGCCAACACCAGGCTTTATATATATATATATATCTCCACCAAAATGTTTCATTATAAGTACCAATTACACATACCTGCAGTTGTTGAATTAGCACTCTATTTTATCCTTTAAAAACAAGTTTTTGAAAAACATTTAAATAACTGTGCAGTACTTGTACGAGTCTATGCATCAATATCTTTTCAATGAAAACATTAATAACTTTTCAACTATTAGGAAAATGTTTAATAATTTGTGAAAGAATAAACACAGCCTCCATTTTCAAACATTGCTCCTTCACTCCCACTTACATCTCAATGAGTTTGTAGAGGAGCTCTTTTCCCGGACAGCGTTCCGTTATGAGTACCAGGTATTGTGGTGTCACGTAGGCCTCGTGCAATGCCAGGATTGCGGGGTGCCTGAGCGCCTTCAGCACTTCGTATTCACGCAGCGCTGCCATCTTGCCTTCCGGAGTGTAAAGCACCACTTTGGCTGTAAAAACCTTTCCCGTCGAGTTTTCCCTGCATTCCCTGATCACTCCGAAGCGACCTCTGTATGGCAAAATTAATGAGTAAAGCAATAACAATGATATACTATAAGTAGTAGTTGTAGTAGTATACTCATCAGGGGTTGTGTTAGTTTTTATGGCATATGCAATCATGTTCATATATTGGTGAAAGAGAAACAGCACACAGCTTTCTCAAATACTGGGTTTTACAAACTTTACAACGACATTTTATGTTGTTTCAATTCGTCGGGCCATTTGTTTCACAAACTTCTGCTGAAACAAGCTTCTCGCATACCTTGAGCGTTGCCATAACTTTATAAAGCATGCCCAGCAATGCACCAGGAAGTGTTATCATCACATGGCACATTGGAACACAATATCCGCATGGGATATTAAAGATCTCATGACACCTTTCGGAAAGAATAGGCCGTTGTCTTTTGGAACCTGAACAAACTTCTTAATTTCTACTTCAGAGTTCCGTTGGAAAGACGAGGACAAACAACCAGTGTATTCCTGCCCAATAAACTACTTTTAGCAACAGCTGCTCTCCCATGAGACGGAATCATATTTAATTACCAGTTTAGTAGATGTTCCAAAAGGAAAAAGAAGCTGAATTTTTAAGGCTGTAGTGATATGGCATGTAAGAGGAGTTTGTCAACCCGTGTTCAAGTTAAAACTGATTGTGTGGTGGATGGACACAAGTGGCTTTTTCCACTGCAGTAGTTTCCTTGAGTGTCAGTTGCGAGCAAAGTTATCCGTCTACATTCTTGTGAATCAATCAAATGTACCGTACTCTTGACAGTGTTTGGCCTTGGTTATGCTGGTTCGTTTATCATTGCCACCCCAGCAGTCAGTGAAGGATGGAATTTGGAACTTAGCCAGTGTCGGTGATAACTCGCTTACTCTTTGTAAATGACACTGGTATCTTTAACATCCACCCATGATCAGTGCTGGCTGGTAGACGGGTCCGATGGCTTAATGTCCTTCAAATGGATGGCACGCACATCGATGCCTCGCTCTACATGTGAAACACCAGGGTGACAGTTCGTAGCTGGACCAAGATTCCAACTCAGGTTATCCAGATCAACGGTGAATGTACATATCTATTGTCTGTTTTGCCAGCCCCCTACGTTATTGTAACAGGTAACAAGGTCAATTACACGGTTAGGAATTTCGAGTGACTATGACTTTGAAAAAGTATTACCTTGCCCTCTCTTCCAAGAAGGTGTACGGTTTCTGGACCGACCCCTGCTGAGGTCCAGAAGCTTGGTCAGTTGAGCTGACTGTTTTCCCACCATCGCTTCCATCAGCACCTGGTACCACATCAGTACCTGGATATTACATGAATGAAGTCTGACCCTGAGACAATAATTTCCATCAGTTGTATCGCCAAGATGTGTTGCCCACCTGGGATAGTTACTTTACTTGAAGACAAGCTGGCCTGACCCTGGCCAGCTTTGTTGACACAACTCACACGGAACTTATAGATGCCGCCAGGGGTCAGCCGGGTTACATTATGGTAAGGATCTTCCAAGTCAGCAGCCACAACCGCCCAAGAGTCGACACCTGCACAAGGCACTATGAAAGATTAGGCCCAGGGATGTGATGGATTTTCCTGCATTTGCTGCACTTCAAGTTCGTTTCATAAACTAGTTATAAACACCAATGCCTCATGACAGCTTGATCTTATAAAATGAAAATATATTGTTCCTTGCACATCAGCATAATATTGTGACAAATATACATCGGGTTTCATATATCTTCTTTCAAACAACCCATCAGGTAAAGTATTTTGAGTCATCACCCAATTTCTTTGCTTCCAATGTGTAGGTAACATGCCCTTGAGACTCCGCAGCCTTCCACACGACGAGCGCTCCTTCCTTACACACCCGTGGAACCTCTGGTTGTTTTGGCCTTCCAGGAAGCTCTGGGAGAGAAGGATACATATGCAGAGTTAAATATGTACCTGAATGGCAGATGGATGGTGAGGTCAATTCACCTCGACATTGTCATTATAGGGTCAATATTATCAACAGAGGAGCAATGTCATGCATTATGTTCCATGCAGAGTGTCTTCTACCAAAGCAGTTTCTTGGATTGGCTGCGGTTACAACAATGAATGATGCAGGATATTTGACCGAATGTGTAGGAATTTATAATTTGTTGAAGGTGCCGGCGACAGCTCGCCTAATTTTCACAAAGGAAACCGTGGCATCTTTCATGTCCACCAACTAATTCTTGCAGACAGCATGCCCAGTTTAATGTCTATCTGAGGGACGACACACACATTGATGAATCACAATACCTGTGAAACACCAGTATGAGAGTTTATAGCTGGGTCAAGATTCGAACCCAGGTTCGACAGCCAAGAGATGAGTGTGCGGAACTCTAGGCAGCCCTGCCAACTCAGGAGCAATTCTAAATAAATTGAAAATACAATCCACTATGATAACTTTGCAGCTTGTTGGTAAGCAAACATGCTGATTTTGAATCCAAGCAAGCTGCTGAGGATCATGTTCAAGCTCATGAGTCACTACGAGTCATTAAAGAACAATTATAACAATGTAACCCCCGAGGACTGAAGGAACAGACTCCACAAATAGTTAGGTCCATAAGTTAGGGGACTTGAAGAGGTCGGCTTCTCAACAAACTTCACTGAACGACGAAACAGACCGAAAACGATTTGGGTAGTTTACTGCAGAACCTCCGTACAAAGGAAGGTCGTGGTAACTACTGAAACCACCAATCCAAATAACACACAACCATGTAACCATTGCTGAGTTTCAAGTCAATTTAAACGCACCATTGATGCAGTAATTCCACAGGTCCTCATCCCTTGCTAATAAAAGTAACATTTCCATGCCCAATTCACAGAACGCACACCTCTTGGCCTCCATACACCAAAGGACTCCGTGACTAACCATTCTCTGCAGATTCTGATAAAACTCTTAACCTCCCTATCCTAAAGCACCCTCTGCAGCCTTCATCTTCATAAAACCAATGGTACCGAACACACACACACATACACACACACACACACACACACACACACACATACACACACACACACACACACACACGTAAAAGGTTGCCCCTATAAGCAGGGCAATCTCGAGCAATGATTCCCCACTCTGCATCGAGCAATTCTTCTGGGTTTAAAACTCAAATGACGTCACTTGTACCCAAGTGGCAAAATGCTCTTCCTTATCAGTGATGAAGTGTAACTATTTGAGGTCATAAATATACTGTATACTAAATTCAGATTTTGATGTGCCATACTCTGTTACAGAGTGTCAATGCTTCCAAAGCAATTTCTTGGCAAGGGTTACATTGGGTGGTTTGCCATTGCCTTCCCAGATATATTTAATGCACTGCAAAAACAATGGTGGAATTGTTCATCCTGCACTCTTTCCTTGTATGCCACATAAATTCCTATCCTCTCCCTTACGCTTCCTTCCTAACTCTCTTTACGACTCTCTCCACTCCTTCCTCACATCCTTACTCTCCTTTCTCCCTCCCGTACTCACGCTTCCCTTCATTTTCTGAATCTACATTTTACCTTCGTTGATTTAAATTTAAATTTTCCTGAACCAATCCAGTAATTTTCAATACAACATGAACATCGATGACTGCATGAGTAAAATTTAGAGGTGGCTGGCACACATGCTAAAGATGAAAAAAATTTTTAAAAGGTTCAAGGTATTCCGTCCTCTTGCATGGAGCAAGCTTACAACATAGTACTAAAGTGCCCAATGAAAGGCCGATAGGATTAAAGAAGGGTGAAAGGATATCTGGGCACTCATCCAGAAATAAACACACTGCTTAAGAGAAGACTGAAAAAGATGTACAAATGTGCTACCAACGGCAAAGCTGAATATAGACTTTGAATTCGGATTCTGTAAGAACACAGTTCACCTTCCCAGTGAACTAGACATGCAGACAGACGCATGCCATTCTAAATCTCTTTCTAACATGTCAATTCATTGGCTGAAGTTTGTTTTTATTATACAAAGTCTCGTTCACAAAAGAACAAGGTGGAAGAGGCAGTGAGCCAGTGGAGCAACTGGTCACAAAGCGATCGCCAAGGATAAGCCTCCCCTGGCGTCTGCGATTCAATGATGGCCATATGTTTTTTTCGACTGCCATATGACCTTGACCATCAACATTTAAGAATAGAGTATAAATGAAGAAAATGTGCCCCCATTTAAAATCTATCCATACACTGCACCATCATGAAAATCGGAGGAAAATTATTCAAGTTATGATCAAGAAGGTGTTTTTTTGTTAATTCGGTCACAATCCAAAAAAAGTAGGTCAAGAGCACCAATCAAATATCGGATGCACAACTTTAGTGCAGGTACACCATTACAATGCATGAACACCTTCGATGGCAAAGCAGTCTTTAAGATTCTGTATTGGCAAAATTGAGCGATGACAAAAAATTAAAATTAAAATTAAAAAAAACCTTATTTTTTCAGACTGCCAGTTGACCCTCCCTGATCTTTTTAACCCGGAGGGGTATGATGTAAATTAAGTGTAAATGTGCCTTACTCGAGACTATCTAGAGAGGTCAACTTAATTTCGATTTGCAAGAATTAGTCTAGTTATGGATAAAAAAAGGAAACATTTATAATAATTAGGTCATGACCTTAAAATTAGGTCAAGGTCAAAAAATTATGTCAATCCTGCATATTTTTTAAATTCCAATTATTGATGTAAAATTTCATTCTGAGAGTCCTATCTGGCTCCAAAATACAGCTCGGAGATTGTCAGAAAGAAAAATGGGTATAAGAAACTGTGCAGTGCCATTCAAAATTGTGGGCACTAATTGTCGAAAGAAACCCTACAACAGGTATAAGCCTCCTCCTATTCTAAAGGGGGAGGCATAACAAGCAGTGGGAGGAAAGAGAAGAGGAAAAGAATGGCTGTGACCCACACACATACAGTGGGGAGAACAAGTATTTGATACACTGCCGATTTTGCAGGTTTTCCCACTTACAAAGCACGTAGAGGTCTGTAGTTTTTATCATAGGTACACTTCAACTGTGTAAGACGGAATCTAAAACAAAAATCCTGAAAATCAAAATGTATGATTTTTAAATAATTAATTTGCATTTTATTGCATGAAATAAGTATTTGATCACCTACCAACCAGTAATAATTCCGGCTCTCACAGACCTGTTAGTTTTGTCTTTAAGAAGCCCTCCCATTCTCCACTCATTACCTGAATTAACTGCACCTGTTTGAACTCGTTATCTGCATAAAAGACAGCTGTCCACACTCAATCAATCAGACTCTAACTTCTCCACAATGGGCAAGACCAGAGAGCTGTCTAAGGACATCAGGGACAAAATTGTAGACTTGCACAAGGCTGGGATGGGCCACAGGACAATAGGCAAGCAGCTTGGTGAGAAGGCAACAACTGTTGGTGCAATTATTAGAAAATGGAAGAAGTTCAAGATAACAGTCAATCTCCCTCGGTCTGGGGCTCCATGCAAGATCTCACCTCATGGAGCCTCAATGATCATGAGAAAGGTGAGGGATCAGCCCAGAACTACACGGCAGGACCTGGTCAATGACCTGAGGAGAGCTGGGACCACAGTATCAAAGAAAACCATAAGTAACACACTACGCCGTCATGGATTAAAATCCTGCAGCGCACGCAAGGTCCCTCTACTCAAGCTAGCGTATGTCCAGGCCTGTCTGAAGTTTGCCAATGACCATCTGGATGATCCAGAGGAGGAATGGGAGAAGGTCCTGTGGTCTGATGAGACCAAAATAGAGCTTTTTGATTTAAACTCCACTCGCTGTGTTTGGAGGAAGAAGAAGGATGAGTACAACCCCAAGAACACCATCCCAACCGTGAAGCATGGAGGTGGAAACATCATTCTTTGGGGATGCTTTTCTGCAAAGGTGACAGGACGACTGCACCGTATTGAGGGGAGGATGGATGGGGCCATGTATCGCGAGATCTTGGCCAACAACCTCCTTCCCTCAACAAGAGCATTGAAGATGGGGCGTGGCTGGGTCTTCCAGCATGACAACGACCCGAAACACACAGCCAGGGCAACTAAGGAGTGGCTCCGTAAGAAGCATCTCAAGGTCCTGGAGTGGCCGAGCCAGTCACCAGACCTGAACCCAAGAGAAAATCTTTGGAGGGAGCTGAAAGTCTGTGTTGCCCAGCGACAGCCCCGAAACCTGAAGGATCTGGAGAAGATCTGTATGGAGGAGTGAGCCAAAATCCCTGCTCCAGTCTGTGCAAACCTGGTTAAGAACTTCAGGAAACGTCTGATCTCCGTAATTGCAAACAATGGTTTCTGTACCAAACATTAAGTTCTGTTTTTCTGATGTATCAAATACTTATTTCATGCAATAAAATGCAAATTAATTATTTAAAAATCATACATTTTGATTTTCAGGATTTTTGTTTTAGATTCCGTCTTTCACAGTTGAAGTCTACCTATGATAAAAATTACAGACCTCTGCGTGCTTTGTAATTGGTAAAACCTGCAAAATCGGCAGTGTATCAAATACTTGTTCTCCCCACTGTACATGTGCTTACACCCTCAAAATCTGTACAGTACAACTGGAAATGACAGAGCACAAAATACGTGCATGACAATACATGGGAATGGACACATGGGACAACTAAAATGGCACTCGATGGAACGCAAACCTCGAACAGGCTGACCAGTTTACGTTATGTGTCCACTGATAGGCTGGATATGTATCGGGACCGAAACCAAAATCTAATCGGTTTGTTCTTGTCACCGAACCAACTCATCCACCTAGTTTTGTCATAACTCGTGTCATAACTCATAACTCGTCACCATTGTCATAACTCTCAATGGCGACAAAAAGAACAAAACTCCAGTATCAGGATCCGGATCTTCACGAAAATCGAATCAATTCGTCCTCGCTGCATATTCAACCTGTTCACAAAATTTTGTCCAAATCCATCCCCAATTTTTTGATATATCCTGCTCACAGGCAGACAAACGTACAAACAAGCCGGTCGGCGACATGGGTGGTCGCTACATAATTGCATACTAGTTACATAATTGCATCATACAGTTTTTGACGGATTGGGCTGAAATTTTTTGACAAAGAGGTTGATTATAGTGCGCATAAAAGCGCACTTATAGTGCGATTATAGATTATAGTGCGATTATAGTGCGCATTTTCGAAAAAATAAATGTTTTAGGATTTTCCAAAAATTTCAAAGTCCCGTTGCTAGGCAACGGTGGCGTCCATAGCAACGGTGCTCAAAAGCATACAACTAGATCCTGTCAAGTTTCATCAAAATCGGTTGACTCCTCTGGCCTCCAGAATTGTCCATTACATACAAACAAACATACAGACAGACGGAAAAACTGAGAATAAGGGTAGTCTAGCAGCGACCACCCAACAAACAGACAGGGGTGAAAACATAACCTCCATAACAGTGTGGGTAACAATGAACAAGTTAAACGAGGCACATCTGGAATGGCATCCCCAGCTTTGGAGGGAGTTATATGTATATCGGAACAAAAAGAAGCACGTCTGAACGCAAGGTAAGTTATCAGCATGTTTTGGCCAATTTGGCAAATAAGGCACTTACGAGCCAAACACACACGACAAGATGATGACTCCGTTCCCACACTGTTTGATGCAACACACTCATAAGTCCCCACATCCTTCTTCGTGGCTTTGAGAGCAGTGAGAATATGCCGGCCATCCGCTCCGCTTGATGTCTTAATGTGACCGTCACTTGACAGTGGCTTTTTATCTGCAAGGCAGGCAGGTGGTCATTACAGGTGGAAGGACCTTTCTGATGAATTACTAGGGAGTGGGAAAGGAGGTGTAAATAATGAAATGTGAACACAAGGTGTGCACGAGTCTTAGTCTTCACCAACAGGGGTGATTGTACACAATCTATTGTATACAAATTGTATACAAAATGTCTTGTACATGTCTCGCATTTTTAACATTGTTGCCTCCAAAGCAACATCTTTTCATGAGAAATGTAGCCACAAAGCTTTTGCCGAGGCAAAATGCAAACCAGCAACCAAATTGTTATCTCTTTGTTTCTTTGTATGTGTTCTATGCAAGGCCACATCTTTTAAGTTACAAACTCCAAACTCCGGGTACAAATTCAACTTTTGTGTGGGGGGTAACATAGGTTATGAGGCTGTGGCCTCACGCGAGGGCATGGAGGAGGGGAGTGGGAGGGGGAGTAAATTCTCGATGTAAATGAGTACCGTGTAGTGCCACCGGTGGTGGTAGAGGGCATTACAATTTCCAAATTTCTTTTGGCGACAAAATGTTACTTATTCACGTTTCTCTTCCTGTGCAACACTGGGTAAATCTGATTGTTCTCAATAAATTCTAAACATGGTAGCATCAAGGCTATTAGGCACCAAGTAGTATTCAAGTTTGAAGAAGAAAGCAATGATTAAATTCCTGCTCTGATCTCCTGCCTGGCATCAAGGACCTCCATCCATTGTTGGGAAAACAGGAGCAACAAGTCCAGGGTAGAGTGACCTGATCTGAATCCAAATTGATGATTGGAAATCAGGCCATTGGAGAAGAGGAAGGATTTGATTTCAGAAGCGATGATGGATTCCATAACTTTGCTGATGATTGGCAGAAGGCTGATTGGTCTGTAGTTGCAGGGATCTGTTTTTGCACCTTTTTTATGCAGGGCAGTAATGTTTGCTGATTTCCAAGCAGATGGTAGATGACCTTGAGCAAATGAGAGGGTGAATAGAACAGAGAGAGGGTAAGCAAGAGGAGAGGAGCAGGTTTTTAGGACACGTGGGCTGATGCCGTCTGGACCAGTTGCAGAATCAGAGTTGAGGTTTGACAGGAAGTTCTTCACTTTGTCAGGAGAAAAGGACACAGAGTCCAGGAACAGCTAGGTGTGACGGGGTAATGTGGGTACATAAAGCAATGGGTTTGGGACACAAGATTTAGATGCAAACACGGAGATTAGGCATTCATCCTTTTTCCGTGCAGTGTCAGCAGTGGGGCCGTTTGAGGTAAGGGAGGGGATGGAGGGGGAACATACACCAGAAACAGCATGCCTGGTGTTGGCTTAATGGTTCGGGTGGTGGGCTTGGGATCCTAGGATCCTGAGTTCAAATCCCACTCGTCTATTGAATTAATGCCAGGTGGGGTTGACTCTGCCTGTCATCCTTCTGAGGTTGGCAAAATGAGTGCCAGCTTGCTGGTATCCTGTGTTGGAGTGGTGACCTGTCCAGGATTGTGCCTAATAGCCAAGGAGACTCCTTAGGCAGCACCAATGCTCTGCACAGAGTATGATCCCAATGGACGGATGGATTAAATTCCTGATTTGACTATTTTGGGCATAAAAAAAATTATTGCTACTTTTTAAAACAAATTGGACACATACAGGACACAAAGTATCTCATCGCTGTCCCCAAAGTGTGAATGTAAAGGATGCCAATGAGCTCACATGCCTTTGAACCAACGGATGCTTAATAGAGAGTTTCCTTCGGGGAGGCAATGCAGGGTAAATGGCTGCCCCTCAACAATCACCTCGTCTTTCAGTTCCAGGTTGAACTTCGGTTTCACACCTTCGAGGAAATAAAAGACATTGAAGACTGCGTTAGCTTCTCAAAATTCAAATAATAAAGTGAAAGATGATAGAAAAGGAATCGTTTAACAAATCTCCTCAATCCCTGCATTGAGCAAGTGACTGCTTTCTACAGTCATATCCCTGTAACCTCCGAGAACCTACCTGCTGTGGTTTGAGTTGAGGGCTCAGATGTGGCAGCTTTTTCTTGATTGTTACTGGAGGAAGATGTTCCTAAGGGTTCTTTGGCTTTCTTGCCTCGACCAATCTCCCAGCGATTCCAAATAGACCGTTTCTCAGGCTCAGCTAGTAATTTGCGAGACAAAAACACATTTGGTTGTCCGTATCCTTCCATCATCCCCAAATTAAAAATAAAATTGTCAGTGGTGAAAAACAGGTTGAATAGGTCACCAAGTGCTTATAATCTGAGTTATTAAAAATATATATTTCAAAAACTGAGAATTACAAAATCACATGTTATCCTCGTCATTTTTTTGTTCACTTTACATCCTTTGATGAAAATACTCGTTTACAAGAATAAAACATGAACTTGAGCAAAGTAAATTGCACGCCATTGCAAATCCCCACGCTTCCAACATCAAGCAAAGTTGAAAGATCGCAAAAAGTTCTACCAGTAATGACCCAATATCAAATTTTGAGTTAAAGTTTTTTTCCCCCCGTTCTGACTCCTGCAACCACAAGTCCCCCACTTCTAGAGCATAAACCAGGGGTCAAAATCCAAAAGAAAATCGTTACATATTCGATGTATCCCTCAATGTTGATTGCATATGTGCATGGCTCACAAAGTGGGTACACATACTGTTACACAAAGGGCAAAAAAAAAGTTTAGGGAAACATGAAATGCAGCCCATTATGTTAATCTGCATGTATTCAAATAGCTAAATCTAAAATTTTAGACCTGCAGCACGTCCGGTTTTAAAGTTACCACTGAATATATACAACACTGTAAATACCCGTTCAAATTTCGAGCTTGGCGTCAGCATTATGTACGGAATCAGATGAAAAAAAACAACGTAAATATTATATTTTGGGATAAGAAACAGATAATTTTTACTCTGCCTTTTTAAACAGGCTCAATATGTGACAGGAAAAAGAAAAAAAACCACATTTTGAGAGAGTCCGATGTTATAAATTACGAAGAAAACACAGACGAGTCCAGTAGCAAAGAAAGCCACACTTGTAAGCAAAAAATAACGTGAAAATTGAATATTTCTTTCGAACTTTTGAAAATAATCACTTTAAACATGAAAAGAAAAACATAATTCTTACCTCTCGGATCCTCACGAAGCACCAAAAAAATTCTAGCGTTGGTTAAAATGAAGAATTATCAGACAAATGCGAGTCACCTCATTCGGCTCGGCGTCCTCACGCTGGATTCGTACATTACGGCTCTCGCAAAGACACGGACACGAAGACAAACGCTGCGCTCGACGGCGAATGGAAATGTGCTGACACGTTTGCAAGTGCCTATTATATCCATCAATCGGGGAAGTTTGCAAGACGGCAAGGTTTTCTAATGCTAGCGTTATTTGCGTCCGATGAGAGATGATGATTCGTACATAACGGGACTGACACGAAAATCAAGACGGGATTACTTGCGGTCCGAATTTTATTTTTCTGATCACAATTTTGATCTATATTTTTCTGACGTTAGACTCTGTCATATTTCCAAGAAATTAAGGGAGATTTGGAATAAAAAATCATAAGAAACATTATCAACACTGGACTCCTTATTTATCTCGATGCAGTGGACACGAAGCGTTATGTACGAATCCATTATTTCATCAGATAGGGTAGATGCCAGAAAACCCGAATAGGGAGACAGAACATCATCAAAACATAAAAGAGACACCAAAGTTCACATTCTGAGTCACCACACTCAAAATAACTGTCACATAAGAAACGTACAGTAGAATAAAAAAAATTTACCAATCAAACTAACATTTCTAAGGTTAAAATATACCCATATTCTGTTGCTTTAATTCATCTTTAATAAAACAGGGAAATGGAGAGTAAGATATTGCCGGTTTCTACAGGTTCCCCAAGATGTCCACTTTCATTTCTGACCATTGATGGTTTGTCTAAATACCTCATAAAAGTTGTAGGTGGAATTTCCCACAAACATACCACGGCATACCCACTTTGTGAGCCATGCACATATACAAAGTTTCATTTTAAAATGTTTCAAAAATGTGCCTGTAATTGCATTTTTGGGGATTTGACTTTTTGACACCGCTGCAAGGGTGGGGCCAAAAATGATGCTGCTCTCGCACGTTCTTGCCATGTGGTGATCATAACTACCAAGTTTGATGAATTTTTTCACAACTGTTTCGGAGGAGATAGTGTGACGGACGGACAGACAGACAGACAGACGAAACCGATTAAAATATTTTTCCGAAAGCATGGAGATAATAAAATTATACAATTGAGCAGCAATTTTCCACGAGTTTTTATGGAAACTGTAATGTCATGTCCACCACTGACTAAAATGTATGATGTCATATATGTTTTATAGCAAGCAGTGGATCCACAAACACATATGTGACATTAAAGGTGTTTCATAGTATCACATTTGTGTTTCCTTTACTCGGAAACAGTGAAAGCATGCGCACACACCAGTTCCAAATAAGAAAACATGCAAAATTGATCAACACATTGAACTTTTGCCGATTATTTTGCCGATTAAGGTTTTCACAGTATTGGCCTTTGATGTAATCATGTATGTTAATCAGGCTGCAAATGAAGACATACCTCGAGCCAATGGACCACTGCCCAGACACTCCGTGGAGGCAGCCAAGGGTGCAGCTTTAAGCAACCTTTTCGATGTTAGCTCAGGCCCAGCAGCTTTTTTGTTGATGAAAATCTCAGAGCTTGCCCTTTTAATCATCCCTGGGGCGCCTTTCGCCCCAAACTTGCTCTTCATGGCTCGCCCAGCTTCCCGGCCTGACCGATCTTCAGAGCTGCTGCGACTGAGTGCCATTGACAACGATTCGATCCTCTTTTTAATCCCCTGACTCAGTGACGAGGACTCTTTGCGCAGGTTACATCCGCCGTTGCCTTCTTCAACGTCTTGCTCCTTTTTTATCCTGTCATCTTTCGAGGCCCTGCGAAGAAAAGGCACTTTCTTCCCTACATTGTCTGTTTGCTCCTTCTTGGTCACATCTACATTCACCTTGGAGTCCTGCGATGGTGTTCTTTTAAACCTCGCTGATAGCCTGCGTGTTAAGGTCATCTCTTTCTCTGGTCCTTGCGAAACCTCAGAAGCAAGCGACGTTGCTGATGATTTACGTGAAAGCTTTCCCTCAACTGCTGTGGTATCAGAATGGCTTTCCTTGAACTCTTTATCTTCAGCTTCATCGAGTATCATTTCCACTGGTGTACCTTGTTGCCTTGGTCTGTAAATTACCTCTTCCTTATTATGATTAAGACTTTCAATATGTTCCTCTGACTTCATCCTGCGTGTCATGCCGAGGTTACGGCTTAAGGAAGGCTCTCGCTTCTTTTTAAATTTTGCTTCAAATATTTCCTCAGAGTCAATGTCCACAATGCGGAGGATTCGCTCTTCCGAAGGAGTACGGTGTCGAAGTTTGGGCAGTGACGTTTTCCAATCCTTGACCTCACCAGGAAGAGATACTGTTCCACTTCCTCGACGGTAAGGTAAGTTTCGGCCTACTGCCGCTGGTGCACTTGCCTCCGAGCCAAGATCTGTACTCCCAAGTGAATCAGTTTCCACACTGGCACCCGATTCCCGTGATGCGCCAAAGTACCGTAGCTTGGCGTCTGACCGGTTCTGAATCCGAGAAACTGATGCCGATTTCCTAATGGTAGGAAACTCAGGCATAGGTTTAGCTTGCAAGATGGTGGATGGTGGTTGTGCATTGTCTGGGGGAAGTGCTGTATCGACAGATGGAACCTTTGGTACTAATTGCCTGTGCTCTCTTCTCTCAGCAGCTGAAGGTTTGCCTGGCTTTAAACCTTCTCGTGTGTTCTTGGTGTCGCTCTGTTCCTTTTGTGATTTTAAATATCCGGCATTTACCTCCCTTTCATTTTCACAGATACCTTCAGGAGTAACTGTTGGTCCAAGAGGTCGTTTCACTAGAAGCATCTCCTGAGGTCTCACTTCTGAAGACAACTTTACAGTTCCTGCTACCGTACTTCTAAAAGGCCTCAAAGGCTGAGAAGCACCCAGCTTTGGTGTATTTGCCTCAACTCCAAGTTGGACAGCTTGCGAAACACAAGGCTGTGATTCCTTGTTTTCAGCAAATGAAGAGGGAATTTTAACTTTTGTACTGTCTGGAGCACTGACTTGCTCTGATGACAAGATGGGGGTGACAACTGGCTTTAGGAAAGTTGAGCTGTCTATGGAATGAGTCGTCGCACTTTCTTTGGAATGCACTGCAGCATTCAGCACATGGTCAGATGAGATATTTTTGCCTTGTGCAGGTGTTTCTTGAAACTTCGTTTCTGCTGCAGATTTACAATTTCCGGCCAAGACCTTCACGCCACCCTTTAACTTCATTTCTGCATGGGAATTCTTGTGTGGTATGGCATCCACATGAGCTTCTTGCTTAACCAGGGGCTCTGCCAGCTCTCTGAGAGCTGCTGCAAGTGATGATGGCTCTTTCTTGTTATCTCGGTAGGATTGTTTGTTTGGGATTTCTAGCGGCACACCAGCCAAACGGCGATGTGATGGCACCTCTTCAGCCAGTGTGAATGACGAACTCTTTTGCATACGTGATTTTGAATGCAATGATGGTTGATCAAGTGATTGTGAAGTTTGCATGAGGCCTATCTTACCACGGCCACTGCTTTCACAACCTGCATGAAGTTTTCTTGAAGCCAGCATCTCTGTGCGAGATCCACCAGAAGACGCCAACCCATTTTGATCTTCACCTCCAATTCCTAGATGTTCTAACAAAGGCCCACGTAGACCACTTAGCTTTTCGGCAGAGCTGGTGCGTAACAGCTGCTGTCTTACAAGGGCCAAGCGAAGGGAATGCTCATCACCACCACCTTCCCCAGCTGGCACCTGCTTCCGTCGTAAACCTTCCTCAGAATGTGCTGCCACTATGGACGTTGCACCTGGTGAGTCCAATGAGGCGGTGGATCGCAGCACTGCCTTTGCTCCCTCCATTGTGCCACGCAGTTCATCTGTCTCAGGAGGAAGAGCACTATCAGCTGAACTGCCTCGGCGTAGTTGACTTCTTCGCTTTTGCCATGACGAATCACTATGTTGATGGGTGGCCATAGTAATGTCGTCATCAGATGAGGAGCATGGTGGTTCTGAATCGGCTGAGCATCCGCGAGGTGAAAGACGTTTCCGGTGTCCTCGACCTGATCCCAGTAAGCTTGATTCAACATTAAGCTCTCTTCCCATTGATTCATCACTGCCACCTGACACCAGGTGTGTAGTATCTTGTTTGAAACCCTAAAATAAACAAGAGCTTCCTTAAAGTTTCATAGATTATATATTTTGTTGTTGTCATTATTATTATTATTATTATTATTATTATATGCCTTGTTATCAGGTGGAAAACAGCTCACAAGCAGTCACATACATGTTCAGAGCTGAAAAATAACCAAGGACACATCCACAAGTGAATGCTTACTCAAAGCAGCCTTCACCCAAGAGCAGGAATTCAGCATTTGGCCAGGGTACTGGCACACAATGGCCTAATATTTTTTTAAGATACCCTGGGATCTTAAACATCTTTAAGTGAATAATAGCAGAAAATACCGTCAGCTTAAAGCCTCCTCCAAAAACGATGCAACACCCTACCTAGAAACAGCAGGATGACAGTTTATAGTGTGAATGGCAATCAGACACAGACAATATAGGTCAAAGGGTAGGCCAGCACTTATGAGATGTAGTCAGCCCACAAGGGACGTTCAAAATTTTATATGAACAAGATACTGTACTCATACTCGTCCAAGAAATGCCAAGGCTTTGTATTTTTCATAATATACATATACATAATTATATATAATTAGGAAAACAAATTCCAAACTAAGTGTACGTACTGTATTTAGAAATGGATTTTTTTTTTAATTGCTATTTCTTGGTCTATTGTGAGTTTATAGTTTGTGGAACCTGATGAAAGCTCATGGTAAAAATCATCAATTTTCATCCAAGTTGTTTTTCATGGCTATTCATATTAAATTATGCTGATGTGTACTTGGCTAACTTTAGAAGAAAAAAACTTTTCGAATAAATTCTGACCAACCTCCTTCTTGAGACTGCCAACAATCTCCCGATGCTCTACCTCTTCTGAGTGTTGGCCCAGTGGAGGAGTAGGAGTCTGAGGTTTGGATGTGGAATCGGCCGTGCGCAGACTGAGCGCCAATGCAGCCAGGTCGTCGGCATCATCAGAGTCAGAGCTGGAAGATGCACCTGCAGGGTCTGCCAAACGTCGTGGTACTCCTAGGGACTGCTGACCCACCGGGGCTGCTTTGAGCTGTGCCACGGAACGCATCACCAGCTTGGAGCCATGTGCAATGAGAGAACGCTGGAACAGGAAGAAAATCAAATTTTCTCCCACAACCAAGACCTTTTGTAAAGGGCTGCAATCTTTAAAAATAAAAAAAAAGACACCGTAGCAATACATTGAGACACTTTAATTCATTGGGATTGGCTTATCATGGCATTTGCTCTTTCATAGTGTCACCCTTCCTTCCAGTCTTTCAAGGTGGTTACTCTCCAACATCTCCCTTGCTAACTCATGATCTTCACTATTTTATTCTCTGTAACTTTGTCTGCAGCCTATCCCATATCTACCTCAACCTCTCATGATGCTGTGTCATTTAGTTCCTTCATTAGCCTTCATAACATTATTCAAAGAGGTCACCCCCTGACTTATCCAACATTGTTTGACTGATATGTATTCTTGCTGCACCCACTTCATCCTATATATTCCTCAGATAAATCTCCCTGGTACATCCAGCTCCGACGTAAATACAGCTGGCTTAAGCTTTGTGTATTTTCATGTCACGAAGATGTCCTTTGCCAAAGAGTTGGTTACCGTTACTCGCTAATGACGCACAGCATCACCTTTCCAATGGAATTGCAAAGGTCCATTAAATAAATCACAGAGCCAGTCGTGTTCACAAGAGGCAGTCCCACGAGGTTCAAAGTCCATTCACTGGTAGTGATCCATTGGGGGATTGTGTAGCACATGCTCATCCACTAGGACCTTGCACCAGCCCACCTGGTGGGGAGTTTGCATGATGAGCAGCTGCCCATTCGGCGAGCTGAGAAAGTTCTCCAAGTCTTTTGTTGTGCAGAGCCACAGACCTTTCTCTCAAGTACTTTTCCAAGTATTTTTGGCCTCTTTTCGAAGTTTTGTGAGCCATTTTAGGTAACAATCCTTACCGCGCAAGATATACTGTACGTTATGGTGCCCCGAACACCACCGTTTCTAGGGGTTTCTACGCATGCGCACCAATCATTCTGGGGTGGATTATATCATGTTGAAAGTCACGTATTGTCCAAGATTACTACAAAAATGAAAGAACATTTTCCTCGAAAACATGCACGCCTGCACTCTTGCCAATAAACGACTGCCTTTTGAGTCCAAAATCTAGGTTCATGGAAAAGTGAGTTGACAGAGAGCAAAAAAGGCAATGAACTGAGAGTGGCACCACAGATCGAAACAACAAGCAAGGGATGAATGAACAGGAAGAAAGAAAAGGGGAGAGAGAGAGAGAGAGAGAGAGAGAGAGAGAGAGAGAGAGAGAGAGAGAGAGAGAGAGAGAGAGAGGGAGAGGGAGACGGAGACGGAGACGGAGACGGAGACGGAGACGGAGACGGAGACGGAGACGGAGACGGAGACGGAGACGGAGACGGAGACGGAGAGCGAGAGCGAGAGCGAGAGCGAGAGCGAGAGCGAGAGCGAGAGCGAGAGCGAGAGCGAGAGCGAGAGAGAGAGAGAGAGAGAGAGAGAGAGAGAGAGAGCACAGAAACAGAAACCGACAAGAGGGTTGGATTAGGTAAACTTAATGGGGGTAGAAAAAAAAATCATGTGTCAGGATGGAGGTTGACATGAGATAGTGGTGCACTGCCAGCTTGAAGCCCTGGAGGGAGGAGTGGAATTGAACAGCCTCAGGAAGATGATTCCACAAACTGGAGAAAAGAGGAATAAAAACTGGAGATATGCAGTAAGCCTGGAATTTGAGAGTTTGCTAAATTTTTTGAGACAACACACACAGCGCACACGTGAAAGGCCTCATTTACCATTCATACGTCATTTTGACAGTCCCGTATTACTTGCAGGTTACTGTGTTTTTTTTCTCTCTCTCTCTCTCTCTGTCTCTCTCTCTCTCTCTCTCTCTCTCTCTCTCTCTCTCTCTCTCTCTCTCTCTCTCTCTCTCTCTCTCTCTCTCTCTCGCTCTCGCTCTCGCTCTCTCTCTCTCTCTCTCTCTGTCTCTCTCTCTCTCTCTCTGCCTCTCCCTCTCTCTCTCTCTCTCTCTCTCTCTCTCTCTCTCTCTCTCTCTCTCTCTCCTCTTATCCTGTTCCTTCATTCCCAAACTCATTGTGTCCAAATGTTTCCC
This sequence comes from Eptatretus burgeri, assembly GCF_056783735.1. NCBI lineage: Eukaryota > Metazoa > Chordata > Myxini > Myxiniformes > Myxinidae > Eptatretus > Eptatretus burgeri. The sequence goes on from NC_140968.1 coordinate 36,050,419, forward strand.
TAATTGTCAAGATCGTTGCTTTTTCACCCTTTGTCACTTTTCACCTTCTGAGGGCTACGATCTTGCACGGAAAAAAATGACTTGTCTTCAGTCCTTCGTGTGACAACAAAAACATGGTCCAAGCAAAGCCATTCCCAGGCTGCCTATTCCCTTGCCAAGGCAGCCTCTTGGCGCTGATCGCAACTGGATTACATGTTCTAAAATGTCATCTCCCATAATAACATGATACCATAGCCTGAGGAATATAAAAATAGGGAATCATATGACTACGCAAAGCTTTAAGCTTAAGGGAAATTGCCTCATCTCAGGGATACTCGCTTCAATGATCTGGTTGAGATAATGAAGGAAGAACAAAATTAAGAAAAAGATGCAAAATTAATAACATCCTTACAAACGTCCTCATTACCTTATCAGCACTTCACCGAGCATGGCCAGATAGAGAATGGTATGTCCACAATATGTTGTGAACAATAACTCAGACAGACCTTCATCTTTACAGCTTTAAAACTTACATGTTTATAATTTTACAACCAATACTGTAGGGGTACGTAAACAGACAAGATCATGTAATAGGTTTAACGGTTGAAATGTCGTTTATTTGGAAATCTATCTCCAACTTCGTTAATGGCCCAATTATTCCCACCTTCTTGTGGGGTTGGCTGGGTCACGTTTTTGTCCCAATTCTTTCCCGAACCTGCTGGTCAGCCCTGATGTTTGACTGTAGGTGGCAGGAATTTGAAAATTTGTTTGTGGGATCTTAATGCCCACCAACAGTCAATGCTGGCAGACGGTTCCTCTGGCTGAAGGTCCTTCCGATGGATGGCACACACATTGATAAGTCACAGAGGATGACAGTTGGTCACGGGTTGAGATTCAAACCCAGGTTAGACAGCTCAAAGTCGAGTGTGCATACCTCTAGTTCTGGGCTATCCTGCCAGGCCAGTGTATGTATATATATATATATATATATATATATATATATATATATATATATATATATATATATTGTTATGAATCTGGAAGCCTTTTGCACACAAACAGACAGCAGTCCCCTTAGTTATTAGTTATTTCGTTATTTTGATACCTTAGCTTAGTTATTTCGATAAGTATGTGTTTATAGTTAGAATCCCTCCTTCTGTCAAATGGGAATTTCGTGTGTGCGCTGTGAGTTATTTTATACTCAGGTTTATTACAACTACAATAACAACAACAACAACAACAACAACAACAACAACGGCACCGTCCCTGTCTCAACCCAGTCGCCATTGCCCACGTGTTTTTGGCTGAAGGCATGGGCGGAGCCTCCATCGCCTCAGATCCAACTCCACCCCAGAAAGGTGGGAGTTTCCCCGCCTACCGTGGGCCAGTCCAATGAGGGACGACCAGCGGATCGCGCGATGGAACCATCCAATCAGGAGGCGAGTGGCGAGAAAAGAAACCGCTCCGACCTCAAGAGAGTAGGAGTGATCGTGGCGATTGCAGAGCGTCTGCAGTCTTGGTGGCGATTGGCTTCGCCTGCGGTCTTGGTGGCGATTGGCTTCGTCTGCGGTCTTGGTGGCAATTGGCTTCATCTGCGGTCTTGGTGGCGATTGGCTTCGTTTGCAGTCTTGGTGGCGATTGGCTTCGTCTGCGGTCTTGGTGGCGATTGGCTTCGTCTGCGGTCTTGGTGGCGATTGGCTTCGTCTGCGGTCTTGGTGGCGATTGGCTTCGTCTGCGGTCTTGGTGGCGATTGGCTTCGTCTGCGGTCGTGGTGGCGATTGGCTTCGTCTGAGGTCGTGGTGGCGATTGGCTTCGTCTGCGGTCTTGGTGGCGATTGGCTTCGTCTGCGGTCTTGGTGGCGATTGGCTTCGTCTGCGGTCGTGGTGGAAATTGGCTTAGTCTGTGGTCGTGGTGGCGATTGGCTTCATCTGCGGTTGTGGTGGCTTGGTCTCGGTCATCGTCTGCGGCTCTTTGCGGTGGCTTCTCGTGGTAGTGGCAGCCGAGCTGCCAGGGACGTGGGCCGTGGACTTCGGGTCGAGAGTTCGAGTTCCACCATGGTGGTTTGGAGTGGGTGTGACCACACGATGCGGGAAGGTACCCCGGCCCGGCTCTACCGAATAAAGACCCACGGGGTCCAGTTTCTTTTGGGTGTTTGTGTGTGTCCGTGGGTCCCGTCTGTAAGTAGAATTGTTAAGTGCCTTGTTCATTGTACATTACATTTCTTATTCGTGATAACTCTGCTCTGTGTCTCCCTTTACTTCCCGATTATTGCCTATTGTAAAATAAATCCCCGTGTTGAATGTTCCAGTTCGTTGTTCGTGTTTTCTTTCATTGACCCAGCATGGTGCGGGTTTGAGAAATAGTAAGGCCATTGGTGCCGTAAATTGTTCATTTGGACCGACGGATCTTGGTAATCCCCACTCGGTATACACCCAGATCGGGCTCGGTAAACGGTCCGTTCCGCCCGAGGTCCATCGAGGGTGTGGTTTTCCCCGGTAGTTAGACGACGTGGGTAATTAGGTGTATTGAAATTAGGCAATTACCCCTACCCCACGCCGTCAAAATATTGGCGACCATGGTCCACAAAGTGACTAAAGGACCCGTGACCTTTCGGACTTATCCAAGAGTCACAACCTAAATTCCGGGTGTTCAGTGGGAGACGACTCCACTGATCCACCTACTGGTCATTTATCGCCACCGGACCCCGGCCCACAACAATATATATATATATATATATATATATATATATATATATATATATATATATATATATATATATATATATATATAAATATATATATATATGAACATACATATACATATACATATACATACATACATACATACATATATATATATATATATATATATATATATATATATATATATATATATATATATATATATATATATATTGAACAGAACCGGGCGTAGTGGCGTGCGCCTGTAATCCGGCTACTCGGAGGCTTGGGTTGGAGGATTGCTTGAAGATGGGGGCTCTGTGCTAGGCCACTCTATGAGAGGGTGTAGAGCAGCCCGGAATCGTGGTGAAACCCAATCCTTATCCCTGCCTCGTAAGAGGTGACCAGGGTTGCGTCAGGAAGGGCATCTGGCGTAAAACCTATGCCAAATCAGTATGCGGATCATAACGGATGATCTGCTGTGGCGACCCCTAACGGGAGCAGCCGAAAGAAGAAGAAGAAGATATACTGAACAGCAAAAGAAATGCAAGTCCGAGGTCTTGTCAAGTTTCAAACAGAAGACAAACTATTTTGATTCTAATCACTCATTTAATGAAAAATGCTTTCAATTTGTGAGCTGAAAGTGAATGTTGAAATTGCATTGCAAGATTTTCACATTTACCACAACCTGCCAAGAGGAGACACCCCAGTGAAAAGTCAGTCTTTTCAGGAGCATGTATGTCCACCTTGGGCTTGCATACAGGCGGTGCAATGTCACCTCATAGAGTTCACAAGAGTCTGGAAGAATGTCTGAGGCAAGTGGTTCCACTCAAACACCAATCTCTGTTCCAACTGTGCAACTGTAGTTGGATGTCTCCCAGCAGCTATCCTACACCCAATTTCATCCCAAACATGTTCAATAGGAGCCATATCTGGGGAAAGTGACGGCCATGGAAGAACGTTGATGTTGTTCTGAGTGAGACATGCCATCGACACCCTTGCTGTGTGAGGAAGTGCATTGTACTGTTGGAAGAACTGAAGTTGAGGATGTGCAGCAAACATTGGAACAACATGAGGACGAAGAAGATCATCTCTATACACGACAGCAGTTGTACGTTGTCGGAAGACATGAAGCTGTGACCTGTGGTTGTAACTGAATACTCCCCAAACCATCACACTGCCACCACCCCCATCTGTTTGCCTGTATGATACAGCAATCCGCGTAACATTCATTACGTCGATGCCAAACATGTAAACACCCGTCAGAATGTGAAAGATGGAAGCAAGACTCATCTGAAAAGAGAACTTGGCGCCACTGAGCACCTCGCCAACGTTGATATTGGTGGGCCCACTGTAAACGTCATTGACGGTATTGTCGTCTCAATATTGGCCCAACATATGGATGTCGACAGTGGAGTCCTCCATCCCATAGTCGACCTCTAATGGTATCGGCGGATACTGGCCCTCTTGGTCCCTGAACTAAGGCTGCTGTTCTTGATGCTGCTCGAGTACGGTTCCTTAGATGAGTGACCCGGATGAACCGATCTTGTGCAGGAGTTGTCACTCTTGGTCGACCCGAACGTGGACGATCAGCAACGACCCCTGTCAGCCGGTGACGTTGGGCAAGTCGTGTGATGGTGGTGAGATGACATCCAAATTGTCTGGCAACATCGGTTGCAGACATACCAAGCTGTTAGTATGTCCTAACTAACCCTAACCCGTGCAACATTCCAAGGGCCATTCTTCTTTGCACAGTCGAAAGTCCTGGCATCGTTTGCGTAAAGTGTCCACCTTCCAGAGCGAACAATGAATGTTTTTCTGACACAGTCCTGAACAATGGATGCCTTAGAGTGGCAATGTGCGTGTTTCACCAACACCTGTCAATGCACGTGCACAATTCATTGTTTAACTTCACTGTATGACATGACATCCCCTGGACTCATCACATCATTTTACCATCATCTTTTCTAACATGCGATTGTTTACTATTCTGAAATTTCGTTTTTTCGGAACTTGAGTTTCTTTTGCTGCCCAATATATATATATATATATCAATATATATATATATATATATATATATATATATTATATATATAAATATATATATATATATATATATATATATATACATATATATATATATATACATATATATATATATATATATATACATATATATATATATATATATATATATATATACATATATATATATATATATATATATATACATATATATATATATATATATATATATATATATATATATATACATATATACATATATATATATATATATATATATATATATATATATATATATATATACATATATATATATATATACATATATATATATATATATATATATACATATATATATATATACATATATATATATATATATATATACATATATATATATATATATATATATATATATATATATATATATATATACATATATACATATATATATATATATATATATATATATATATATATATATACATATATATATATATATATATATCAATATATATATATATATATATATATATATATATTATATATATATCAATATACACAGCTCTGGAAAAATTAAGAGACCACTGCAAAATTATCAGTTTTTCTGGTTTTACTATCCAGAGATATGTGTTTGAGTAAAATGAACATTTTTGTTTTATTCTATAATCTACTGACAACATTTCTCCCAATTTCCGAATAAAAATATTGTCATTTTGAGCATTTATTTGCAGAAAATGACAACTGGTCAAAATAACAACAAAGATTCAGTGTTTTCAGACCTCAAATATTACAAACAAAACAAGTTCATATTCATTTTTAAACAACACAATACTAATGTTTTAACTTAGGAAGAGTTCAGAAATCAATATTTTATGGAATAACCGTGATTTTCAATCACAGCTTTCATGCGTCTTGGCATGCTCTCCAGTCTTTCACATTGCTGTTGGGTGACTTTATGCCACTCCTGGCGCAAAAATTCAAGCAGCTCGGCCTTGTTTGATGGCTTGTGACCATCCATCTTCCTCTTGATCACATTCCAGAGGTTTTCAATGGGGTTCAGGTCTGGAAATTGGGCTGGCCATGACAGGGTCTTGATCTGATGGTCCTCCATCCAAACATTGATTGACCTGGCTGTGTGGCATGGAGCATTGTCCTGCTGAAAAAAACCAATCCTCAGAGTTGGGGAACATTGTCAGAGCAGAAGGAAGCAAGTGTTCTTCCAGCACAACCTTGTACGTGGCTTGATTCATGAGTCCTTCACAAAGACAAATCTGCCCGATTCCAGCCTTGCTGAAGCACCCCCAGATCATCACCGATCCTCCACCAAATTTCACAGTGGGTGTGAGACACTGTGGCTTGTTGGACTCTCCAGGTCTCCGTCTACCCATTAGACGACCAGGTGTTGGGCAAAGCTGAAAATTGGACTCATCAGAGAAGATGACCTTACTCCAGTCCACTACAGTCCAATCCTTATGGTCTTTTGCAAACCTCAGCCTGGCTCTTCTTTGCTTCTCATTGATGAAGGGCTTTTTCTAGCTTTGCACGACTTCAGCCTTGCCCCTAGGAGCCTGTTTCGAACCGTCCTCGCCGTGCACTTCACCCCAGCTGCCGTTTACCATTCTTTTGGTCGGTCACCTGATGTCATCCTACGGTTGTTGAGTGACATTCAAATGAGTTGGCGGTCATCCCAGTCAGCGGAAAGTCGTTTTCACCCTCTGCTAGTCTGTAGCTTTGTTGTCCCCAATGTCTGCTGCTTGACCTTGTTCTTATGAACCGCCATCTTTGAAATTTTAAGGATGAAAGCAACTTGACGCTCACTATATCCCTCTGCCAGTAAAGCCAGAATCGAACCCTTCTTTTCCTCACTCAAAACTTTTCTTTTAAACTCTTTTGGCATGGTCAATAGTTATTTTTTTATTCCAATTACTTTTGAGGTAGGACTAGCACTGTTTTTGCCATCCAGCTGGTCCTATTGCAAGAGGATAGTGATGACTACAGCAGTGGTTTTTATACTTTTCCTTGTTAAATAAGATTCGGTTCAGGTGATCATCTAATCAGTACCTCACTAAGTAGAATGAGGTGTGCCTGTGTTGGAATTCAACAGACACTGGAATGGAATGGCTGCCATACATGTGGAGATGCTGATTTAAATTTTTTTGCGTGGTCTCTTATTTTTTTCCAGAGCTGAATATACATACATATATATATATATATACATATATATATATATATATATATATATATATATATATATATATACATACATATATATTCATATACATATATATATATATATATATATACATACATATATATTCATATACATATATATATATGTATGTATGTATACATACATATACGTATATATATATATATATATATATATATATATATATATATATATATATATATATATACATATATACATATATACATATATACATATATACATACATATACATATATATATATATATATATATATATATATATATATATATATATATATATATATATATATATATATATATATATATATATATATATATATATATATATATATATATATATATATATATATATATATATATTTATATATATATATATATATATATATATATATATATATATATATATATATATATATATATATATACATATACATATATATATATATATACAGTATATTAGTTAAACCTGGTGTTGGCGCAGTGGTAAGGGCAGTGGCTTGGGACCCAAGAGGTCCTGAGTTCAAGCCCCGTTGGGACACTGAATTAATATATGTATGTATATGTATATATATATATATATATATATATATATATATATATATATGTGTATGTATATAATGTGTATATATATATATAAATATAAATATATATATATATATATAAATATATATATAAATATAAATATATATATATATATATATATATATATATAAATATATATAAACCAAGTCGAAAACACCAGGGGGTTGACTCAGCCTGCCATCCTTCCGAGGTCGGCGAAATGAGCACCAGTTGTACTGGGCCCGGTGTATGGCCCGGTGTATGCCCCGGTTAGAATAGGTGTACCATATCCCTGTGTGTCGTAAGAGGCGACCAGGGTTGCGTCAGGAAGGGCATCCGGCGTAAAAACCTATGCCAAATTATTATGCGGACAACAAAACGAATTTCCATACCGGATCGGTGGAGGCCCGGGTTACCAACGACCGCCACCGGTACCGGTGGTCAGCAGGGTACCAGTGGAAATTGTGCTACTGCTGGGCGAAGGAGGAGAAGGAGACGGGGAAGGCGAGTCCGTAGGCAGTGGGAGAGGGGGAAGGGCAGAAGTGTGGAGGTGAGAGTTGGAACTCTGAATGTTGGGACGATGACTGGCAAAGGGCGAGAGTTGGCTGATATGATGGAGAGAAGAAAGGTGGACATACTGTGTGTACAAGAGACCAAGTGGATGGGGAGTAAGGCGAGGAGCATTGGAGGTGGTTTCAAACTGTTCTACCATGGTGTGGATGGGAGGAGAAATGGTGTCGGGATAATCCTGAAGGAAGATCATGTCAAGAGGGTATTGGAGGTGAGGAGGGTGTCTGACCGAGTGATGAGTGTGAAGTTGGAAATTGTGTACTGATGAATGAATCAGTATTCATCAGTATGTCATCAGTTCATCATCAGGGTGATGATGAATGTCATCAGTGCATATGCCCCACATATGGGGTGTGAGATGGAATATAAACAAGATTTCTGGAGTGAGTTAGATGAAGTGGTGGAGAGTGTATCCAAGGATGAAAGAGTGGTGATTGGAGCAGATTTCAATGGACATGTTGGGGAAGGGAATAAAGAGGATGAGGAGGTGATGGGGAGGTACGGTCTCAACAAGAGAAATGTGGAAGGGCAAATGGTGGTAGAGTTTGCAAAAAGAATGGAAATGGCAGTGGTAAACACGTATTTCAAGAAGAAGGAGGAACACAGGGTGACATACAAGAGTGGAGGAAAGTGCACACAGGTGGATTACATCTTAAGTAGGAGATGCAATCTGAAAGAGATTAGTGACTGTAAGGTTGTGGCAGGGGAGAGTGTAGCTCGACAGCATCGATTGGTGGTCTGTAGGATGACTTTAGAGGTGAGGTTGAGGAAGAGAGTGAGGGCTGAACCAAGGACCAGATGGTGGAAGCTGAAGGAGGAAGACTGTTGCGTGAAATTTAGGGAGGAGGTGAGACAGGCGTTGGATGGTGGTAAAGATGGGTGGGATGATTGGGCAACGACAGCAGAAGTTGTGAGGGAGATAGCTAGGAAGGTACTTGGTGTGACATCTGGACAGAGGAAGGAAGATAAGGAGACTTGGTGGTGGAATGAGGAAGTACAGGAAAGTATAAGGAAGAAGGGGTTGGCGAAAAAGAAGTGGGATAGTCAGAGAGATGAAGAAAGTCGGCAGGAGTACAAGGAGTGGCGTCGAAAAGCAAAAAGAGAGGTGGCTGAGGCCAAGGAAAAGGCATATGACGAGCTGTATGAGAAGTTGGATACAAAAGAAGGGGAAAAGGATTTATACCGATTGGCAAGACAGAGGGACCGAGCTGGGAAGGATGTGCTGCAGGTTAGGGTGATAAAGGACGCAAATGGGAATGTGCTGACGAGCGAGGAGAGTGTGTTGAGAAGGTGGATGGAGTACTTTGAGGAGCTGATGAATGAAGAAAATGAGAGAGAGAGAAGGTTGGAAGAGGTGGAGATAGTAAATCTGGAAGTGGGGTGGATCAGTAAGGATGAAGTGAGGACTGCTATGAAGAAGATGAAAAGTGGAAAGGCAGTTGGCCCAGATGGTATACCAGTGGAGGCATGGAAGTGCTTAGGAGAGATGGCAGTGGGGTTGTTAACCAGATTGTTTAATAAAGTCTTGGAAAGTGAGAGGATGCCGGAGGAGTGGAGATTAAGTGTGCTGGTTCCGATTTTCAAGAATAAGGGTGATGTGCAGAGCTGTGGAAATTACAGAGGGATAAAGTTGTTAAGCCACACCATGAAGTTGTGGGAAAGAGTAGTGGAAGCTCGGTTGAGAGGAGAGGTGACAATCTGTGAGCAGCAATATGGGTTTATGCCAGGAAAGAGCACCACTGATGCGATGTTTGCTTTGAGAATGTTGATGGAGAAGTATAGGGAAGGCCAGAAAGAGTTACATTGTGTGTTTGTGGATTTAGAGAAAGCTTATGAAAGGGTGCCAAGAGAGGAGTTGTGGCATTGTATGAGGAAGTCGGGAGTGGTGAAGTATGTGAGGATCGTGCAGGATATGTATGAAGACAGTGTAACAGCAGTGAGGTGTGCGGTAGGAATGACGGACCGGTTTAAGGTTAAAGTGGGATTGCACCAAGGATCGACTCTGAGCCCTTTCCTGTTTGCAATGGTGATGGACAGGTTGACGGACGAGATCAGACTGGAGTCTCCATGGACCATGATGTTCGCGGATGACATCATGATCTGTAGGGAGAGTAGGGAGCAGGCTGAATCGAGCCTTGAGAGGTGGAGGTACGCACTGGAGAGAAGGGGAATGTTAGTCAGGAGGAGTAAGACGGAGTACATGTGCGTAAATGAGAGGGAGGGTGGTGGTATGGTGTGGTTGCAAGGAGTTGAGGTGGGGAAGGTGGATTGGTTTAAATACTTGGGATCAACTGTCCAAAGTAACGGAGAGTGTGGGAGAGAAGTGAAAAAGAGAGTGCAGGCAGGATGGAGTGGGTGGAGAAGAGTTGCAGGAGTGATTTGTGACAGAAGGGTAGCTGCAAGAGTGAAGGGGAAAGTATACAAGACGGTAGTGAGACCAGCTATGTTGTATGGTGTGGAGGCGGTGGCGCTAACAAAAAGACAGGAAGCAGAGCTGGAGGTGGCAGAGTTAAAGATGCTGCGATTCTCGTTGGGAGTGACGAGGATGGACAGGATAAGAAATGAGTATATTAGAGGGACAGCGCAGGTAGGACGGTTTGGAGACAAAGTGAGAGAGGCGAGATTGAGATGGTTTGGACATGTGCACAGGAGGGAAACGGAGTATATCGGGAGAAGGATGTTGAAGATGGAGCTGCCAGGCAGGAGGAGAAGAGGAAGGCCAAAGAAGAGGTTCATGGATGCGGTGAGGGCGGACATGCGGGTGGTTGGAGTGTCAATGGAAGATGTGGAGGATAGAGCGAAATGGAGACAGTTGGTCCGCTGTGGCGACCCCTAACGGGAGCAAGCCGAAAGAGGAAGAAGATATACAGTATATTAGTTAGCTAGATGCTAAACGATCACTTGCTGTCTCTGCATGTATGTGGCCGATACGCATTGTGTAAGCCTACGAAGGACATTTCCCCATTGTCTCAGGTCGCTCACCTGCATTTGAATTTTCATTTATTTATATTTTCATATATGGATGCTTTCCAATGATTCTGTGATTTTTCCTGGTGTATTGGCTTTGATGTCCATCAGCGCTCAAATTTTAAACTTTCTACATCACCTGTAAGGGACCCATCTTTAATATTAGACAGTCAGTCAGTCAGTCAGTCAGCGTCAGTGGTTAGAAAGAGCTTGATATAATATTACACACACACACACACGATTGAATTATAAATGTCCTTTTCCTGGCTGCATCATTTCTGTGTGTTGCTATGGCATGGATGCAGTGCCCCATGTAGATCAGGGAAGGAATATAGAATTTAGCCAAAGATGCAAAGCACAATGGCATTAAAAGGCACTGCTTGATCTTTGCTCACCGATATTAAATAACAGAAATCTAAAGATGGCAAATCCCTCGTCATCTCTTCATCGTATAAACATATTTTCAAAACTGTATCCACACTGTATCCCTACACACAATCATGATGATTGAAGTCAAATGTACTTTTCATCATGGTCCGAGTATCAAATTAACCATGCCAAATGATCTCTTGCCAACAATAATGTTCTGTCAGCGATGAGATGAAAGCAAAACCAACGTGTTATCTAACTCTGCTCTTCACACCGCAACTACTCCTGATCCATAATTACATTTTCTGGCACGATTCGAACTTTCATTTTGATGACCCCATCGCGCAGCCCAGTATCACCAACTCATCTCACTCTCACAAGAGTTAGCTAGATGCTAAACGACCACTTCCTGATTGAGTGAATACAAATCAAAGCACACTCGTGTAAAATTATACACAATATTAAACAATGCGGGATCGTGTTGGGATTGCTGAACTTCATCATTATAATTTACTCCCAAAAGTGCACGCACATCCAATGATAATATGCCACTGGGAGTTATAAGTAAACATTATATCGACCTAATGAGGGGTGCATGGGGATGCAGGGATAGGGTGAAACAAATTAATGTCACGAAAAGGAAGAGAAGCGAGGGGATTGGTGAAGGATGGAGGGTTGGGAGTGTGGGGTCGGCTGGAAGAAAGGGAAGGAAAGAAAGGGGCGAGCGTGGGTCTTACAGGAAGGTGGATGGGGAGGAGGGAGGGGGGATGAAGGAAGGGTGGTCAAGATTCTATAATGTGCTCCTCATGGTATGGTGTCTACAAGTAGTGCTAGATGATGGAGCATGGAGGAACATTGAGCTGAGTTTCCTGTTTGAAATGTGAAAATTACTATAATTCATTTTTATCATTTTCAAAATCCCTTATTCCTTTCATCAGGCATGTTTGATATGAGGATTCTCCTTCTTCATCGATATATGCTGTTTATTGGTTCACGAGTCAGTAAGTGACCACTATATTCGTTATGGGTGTGTGTCTGTCTGTCTGTCTGTCTGTCTGTCCTGAGCATAGCTCCGTGGGTTTTGATCCGATCTTGATAAAATTTTGGTGGGAGGTTTGTATCATGATCTAGTTGTGTTTTCCTGAGAATGGACGTGCTGTGCCCATTATGGGCAGAGCCACGCCCAAAAAACGTGTTTTTAGGGGGTAGCCGGATTCAAGATACATCTTCTCCGAGGGGATTTGTCGAATCTGGCAGGGGTTTCAGTATTTGGTTAGCCCAATGGCACCTGCATGGCCCCACGGAGCTCGATTTTTCATTTTCGTCCCAAGGTTAAGGTCACAAGGTCACGAACTTAGAAAATGTCAAAAAAATCAATAAATTTGGCATCGAGCTCCTTGGGTTTTCAACTGTTTCGAATGAAAGTTGGTATGCAAGTAGTGCTCTTCGAGTACTACAACTTTCATCATTTACGTTTGTCCCGATTCCCCCCAGTTTGCCCGTGGCGTCCCCTCGAAGGTCAAAAAATAAAAAAGGCGAACCGTGTACATTGCTCGTGAACCATCGCCGTCTCCAGACTTGTACATTCTAAATTTAGTGAACATTCTTTCTGAAGCTTCACTGCATCACGTTGTGATCACCTCGGTTAACTGACCGTCTGCCTCGTTATTGTGAAGTCGTTTGATTGGGTGTTCGACTGGGTACATGTAATCGGTGTTGGCATTAGTCATTTGGAGGCTCCATGGAAAACACACAATAATGGCCTAGTAGGGGCCGCTGTCATATTAAAACATGCAATTTGGTGTCTGTCTGTCTCTGCATGTCTGTGACCGATACATTTCGGCAGTTAATTATCCAGTCTCGACCGAACTTGTCAGGTGGACGAACATTGTCATAAGACAAAGGTTGGAGCTACTTTGTTTGATCCCTCCTCACCCCCTTTCCCCCCTCCTTGGCCCTAACATCGCCAATGCAAGCAATACGATATTCAATATCACCGAAACTGCTCCGTTACACCTGAATCTCTTCCGCAGTTTCAAGGGAACTGCCGGTCCTGAGAAATTGGCATCATTCAGTAACAGGGTTACTGCAACACACTTGTGATTCCTGCTTGTGTCAGTGATTATTCAATCACTTTCAAACAGAGCAAACAAAAAATAGCACAATATTTGTTGTTCATCGATACAGAGTAATAGTCATACCTTGATATACAATAGACAGGGTTGCACATCTCCAATTTTACACATCGATTTATTACACTCGTGACAGAGCATCGGACTCTTGGCAATGGCTGGTTTGCTGTTACGTCTCGAGCAGTCAGTCATGGCAGGAATTTGTAATTTGTTCAGGGTGCTGGCGATAAATCGCTGACTCTTCTCAAAAGTCACCCCGTGGGATCTTTTATGTTTGCCAATGACCGTGATTGCTGGAAGATGAATCCGCTGGCTTAACGTCCATCCAATGGATGGCACACACATCGATGCCTCGCCCTGCATGCGAACCACCGGAATGACAGGTTACACCTGGGTCGGGATTCAAACTCAGGCGAGACAGCTCAAAGGTAGGCAAGTGCACCATACCTCTAAAGTCTAATCTATCTTACAAAGGAATGGGAGGAAAAAAACTCCCCCAAAAAACAACAACAACAACAAAGAAGTTCACAATGAAAGGAAGACTGTAAAGAAAGTGCTTTGCAACAAATAAATTCAAAATCCATGAAATACCATCATCACACCAGGTCTGATTTGCCATACCTGCCACTTGCGACGAGACAGGAAGAATTTGAGACGATTGGTGGTGATGCTGTTTCGTCTCCAAGCTGCTGAATGCCCAAGCTGGAAAACATTATCAACATTTATCCAATATGCCCCTGGCTCCTGTTTGTATGGTGAATATATAAAATATATATATTCTATTTCACCATCAATGATCTTTCATGTGATTTCCCCCCAATGACATAAGCCACAGTGTGCACGTAACATTCTTATCGTGTAAATTTATCGTTTACTCGACCATTTGTTTACTTTTTCCCTCCGCCACTGAAAGTGGATGGAGGTTATGCTTTCACCCCTGTCTATCTGTCCGCTTGTCTATCTGTGAGCACAATAACTCAAAAAGTTATGCACGGATTCGGACAAAATTTGGTGGGCAGGTTGAGTGTGTGACAAGGACGAATTGCTGAGATTTTGGTGAAGATCCGGATTTGGATCCTAGAATTTTCAAGTGATTCTTCACTATTGAGGGATTGGGCCAAAAACGATGTGCAGCACAATATCTCAAAAAGTTGTCGACAGATTCTGACGAAACTTGGTGGATGAGTTGGTTTGGTGATGAGAACAAGCTGATTAGTTTCTGGTTCAGGTCCGAATCCGGATCCAGCCTATCATTGGGATACAAAATGTAAACTGTTCAGACAGACAGACGTGTATGTGCTCGACTGAGTCCTGTTCTGGTTACAGTTTTGTTTTACATTGATCTGAGGTTCATGGAGGACCTTGCACATAAATCACACGCAGCACAATGATGTGTATTTTTATATTAATTACAAGGAAATTAGTAGACAATGGACAAACACGTGTGGTAGGAGGGATTTGAACCTGGGTTTTTCAGCATCATAAGCCAGAGGTTCAAATGGGAACATCAACGGGCTAATGCTTTGTCATGTAAATAATTGGAAGTGTAAAGGTTTAGACTTGGAGAGTCTGTGTGATGCCATGAAGTATCAAGACAGAATCCAATTTATGAAATCTTGAGTTGAGCTGTCAGTTAAAATCAGAATTTTATTTCTTTTGCATACAAAGTCGAGGCTTGTGGAGGAGCTGGAACATAGAATGGATCAGGACATAATAGAGCAAAGGAAACAGGATAAAGAGAGGGGGAAAACACACCAACAGCAGGGTTCAAGGACAAAATAGAGGGAGACATGGATAAATAAGGGATGTGGGGAAGAATGAGGGGTGGGGAAGGATATACGGAGTGGACAAGATGGATACGGAAGCAAACTCTCAGGAGGGTAAAACTGTAACTTGGAAAATGGTGGGCTTGGGAGGGTTAATGGGAGTATAAAGATTATGGTTTTGGATGGTGGATGGTGGTTCTGAGATGGCGGTGAACAGCTGTCTTGCAGATCCAGGGGGGGGGGGGGAGGAATAATGAGATTGAGAAGAATGTGGAAGTTGGTTCCACAGGTGAGGAAAAAAGGAGGAACGAATGAGTGAAGGTGAGCAGTGATTCTGGATCCTGGGAGTTTCACCAGAAAGGGGTTGCTGGTGGACTGCGTGCGCCCTGTAGAAGTCTGGAGGTCCGGTGGAGGGGGAGGGGGTGGTGGACAGAACATGGACTGAGCAGAGGGTACAGGACCAGAAAGGAGGCGGTATAAGACAGAGAGATCACC